>NC_043705.1:82788296-82830514 GCF_006229205.1 Suricata suricatta
ACCCCGCGCGCCGGGCCGCCCCCGCTGCTCCCGCCGAGCCCCTGGGGGACAAAGGGGCCCGCGGAGCAGCGCGCCGCCCCGGCCCCGCCCCGGAGTACGGCGAGCACACACCCCGGCCCAGCCTCTCCCTCCCCCCGGCCGGCTTCTCCGCCTCGACGTGTGGTTGCTTTTCAGACAAATAAGGAGGCGGAGGAGGCGGTTTGGGGGCGCGCCAGGCGTGAAGGCGGCCAGGGCGCTGCACAGCCCGGCAGGCCGCCAGGCCGCGGGGAGAGGCGGCGCGGCCCGTACTGTAATAATAAACCTGCAGCAGAGGGCATCTGAGGGAAAGAGGACGGCGACGGGCGGCAGCCGCCTTCCCTTTTATGTGCCTGTCCCGAGCGAAGCAGAAAATGGTGCCCGCAGCGGCTTGGAGCTGCGCGCGCGCGCGCGCACACACACACACACACACACACACACACACACGCGCACACACACACACACACCGCGCCGCATGCGTTTGCACACGGCCCGGGTCTGCCCCGCAGCCCCACCGGGTCCACGCGCCCGCCCCAGCCCGCGGGAAGCCCCGGGGTCGGAAGCACCCCGAAGGCCCGGCCCAGAGGCCCCGGTGGCTGCGCGCGCACACTTGGGCACACACACGTGTGCGCACAGACAGGCGAGAGCCGCGACCTGGTGTGATGGGCCCGAGACACACCCCCCTCTTGCTCCCTGTTCCTTGAAGGATTTAGCTTATCCCACCGCTCCTTGCCCTACTAAAATTACACTTTTTAAAACTGGAGATTGCTTTTTTTTTTTTAAAGTGCTTTGTGTTTGACTTTTTAAATTGGTCTTATTTAAAATCTATCTTCATAGTAGTGTAACAGCTCAAAATTTTGCTACAACTCGGTTTTGTTGCCAAGAAAACAGGATATCATTTTATGGCAAATGTCAGATGTTAGAAGGAAAGATTATTTCCTAATTAAATTGCTTTGCCAAAAAACAGATATAAAAGATCATAACGTCTTCTAAATTTACCATCCACATTTTACTTCTAATCACTGAAAGCAGTGTTTTCCCATCATAGCAGTCAGGAAAGATGAGGGGGGAAGGGGAGAGGGAGAATTTACAAAAACATGTTTATAGATGGTCTTCTTTTTTAGATTTACGTTTTTTGGGTACAGAAATAGCACACCTTCAAAAGCAATTTTACACTGTTAATTCTGAAGAAAAAATTCTCTATAATTTTGTTGCCAGGACTTTAGATCTTATTTCACACTACAAAGCCATTGCAGCAGCAAATGTTTCTTAATCTGCCAGTGGGTGTAACGTTTAAGGGGCCAGCTAGGAGTTTCCTTGAATTAATCTAAAACATCACATTTTTCCTACAAAAAAACTTACCTTGGAGCCATGGCTAGGAACAAAGGCAAGACACAAAACTCAACAAACAAACTTCCCTAAATGCCTTCAGGGCCAGTGTTCACCAGGTAAATGGTCTGAAGGTAAGTGGGGAGGGGAGACTGGGCAGAAACCTGGGGGCTGCTTCTGTGGGTCTGAGCCCCAGCAGCCTGGTCAAGGGCACCTCAACATTGAGATCTTTGACCTCAGAGTCAGGCTCAAAAAGAAATCCAAGGGGACACTGCCACATCAACCAAAAAACTATCCCAGGGAGATATGTTCAAAAGTAACTTCTACAAGAAAACACACACACACACACACACACACACACACACACACACACACACACTGACTTTCGTATTTATGCAAAACTTCCCTAAGACGTCCTTTAAAAACACAGGGAAATTTGGGATTTATTATGTGTTAATTTCTCTTCATTGTAGCCACAAATATTTGGGTGACATAGTTTTGTTTTTTTTCTTAAAGAAATAAAAACACTAGGTCAGAATCATAGTCTATTTACTGTGTTCCAGAGAACTGTTACAGTCTAACTATCCAAGAAACATTCTTGAGTCCTTCCGGGTAGAGAAGACTGTACTAGTCACTAGGGACATGAAGGAACTCAGCATGCCACCTCATTCAGGAAATGTAGCAATAGCTGACTTAGTGTTCGAGGCTAGCACCCTCTGCCCCCCTCCCATCTGCCCTGCAGGTTGGAGGATAGATCCACTATCCTGGAATATCTTTCTAATCATGGTACCCCCTGCTCCAACAGGATAAAGACCATACTTTAGCCTTCCACCCAAATCTCACCACAATGTGACCACAATCCAACTTTCTAGCTTTATCATCCATCTCTTTCCCAGTCATAGAATAGGAGTCCTTTCATTCAGTCTGATTGGTTACTTAGGGCATGTATTTATCCCTAGATAATTCAGGAACCAAAGCCACACAGGGTGTCTTCACCTCAGTGCTACTGACTTCGGGTGCTGAATAATTTTCTGACGGGGCCGAGGTGCGAGGTGGAGGAAGTGGGGGTATCCTGTTCCTTGTAGGATGCTCAGGGGCATCTTTGGCCTCTACCAACTGGATGCCACTAGTGTGACAACCAAATGTGTGTCCAGACATTGTCAAACATTCCTTGAAGAGGCAAAGTGCCCCTAGTTGAGAACCATCGTCTCAAATGATCAGATCGATTTGTTGAGATGGGAGAGGTGGCCTCCCCTGAGTCATGTGGACTACATGTGGGAGAGACAAGAGACCTGAACAGAAGCAAGGTTTTCTTAGGAAAGAGGAGAAAGAAGCAGGCAACGTCCCTATCTTCATGGAATCTACAGTCTGGGGTGAGGGGTAGAGAAACAACCACAGGCCGGCTTACAGGGCAGTGTGGTGAGGACAATTGGAGAGCCCTGCACAGGGCACGCAGCGAGCACAAAGCCTCCTTTCTCCATCAGGCTGGGGGTTAAAAGAAAACTTTCTAAAGGAGGTGATTCTTAAACTGAATTTGGAAAGAATGAATACAAGCCAGCGACCTGAAGACAGGGGAAAGGGGCACTTGCGGTAGAGGCAGGGCAGGTCATGAGCTAAGGAATTTGATCGGTGCCTACTGACAGCCAGGTGATGCCAGAAAATAAGAATCCCCAGTCAGAAGCTGACCATTGCTGTCCCTCACATGGATGCCAAAGACGAGTCCATCCGAGGATTTGGTCAAAAGGAGAAGGTACTTTAGATACGGGTTTTCCTTCAACCTCCCAAATGTATCATCATATAGTCAAATTTATCTCAAATATACATTCTTGCAATTTTGTTTACTTTCAGTCTGTGTCATTCACTGCTTGTGGTAACAAGTTCCATGAATTTGAGTTCTAGGCAAAAGGCTACATGTGAAAGTGGTTAGGGGGGGGAAAGGTGGTTAGAGTCAGCTCTGTGTGACCCTGGAGAAGTTATTTAACCTTTTCATCTGTTTCTTCATTCTTCAACTGGGATTTATATGGTAGTCCCAGAGTGCTTGTTGTGTGAAACTGCATACTGTATCAGTCAGCCGTACACACGCAGAAATCATAGTTATTATAGGTAACTTTCTAGAACAAAACTTCACACCGGATCTCCTCTGAGCCTCACCTCCCGACCCCATCTGCTCAGCCTCAGGGATGCGCGACTCCCCAGGGAGTGAGTCTGCAGCACGACTTTGGGCCTTTTCACTTGCTGTTCTACTGCCACAATGCCCCTTTCCCTTTCTTCAATGTCTTTTAATCCTTCTTCATAAACGTAGGTTATGTATCACTTCTTTTAGGAAACGTGCTTGGAACCACTGGCCCAATTTAGAAAGGAATCTTTGTGCTCAGAGCTCTCCACGGCCTTTATCACATTGCTGTAACTTTGGCTTTATTTTTCTGTCTTCACCACCAGACTGTAAATTCCATGAAGGAACAGACTGTAGTAGACGTTTTTGGTCACTTGTCTAATGCACACTGTCTTTTTCCTCCTCTTTTCTTTTTTCAAGTTTTTATTTAAATTGTAGTTAGTTGACATATAGTGTAATATTGGCTTTAAGAATATAATTTAGTGATTCGTCACTTACATATAACACCCAGTGCTCATCACAAGTGCCCTCCTTAATGCCTATCACCCGTTTTGCTCATCCCCCACCCACCTCCCTCCATCAACCCTCAGTTTATTTTCTATAGTTAAGAATCTCTTATGGGTTGCTTCCTTCTCTCTTCCCCCCTTCCCCTATGTCCATCTATTTTGTTTCTTAAATTCCACATGTGAGTGAAATCATATGGTATTTATCTTTCTCTGACTTGTTCTAGCTTAGCATAATATACTCTAGCTCCATCCAGGTCATTGCAAACGGCAAAATTTCATTCTCTTTGATGGCTGAGTAACATTCCTGTGTGTGTCTGTGTGTGTGTGTGTGTGTGTGTGTGTGTGTATACACACATACATACTACATCTTCTTTATCCATTCATCAGTTGTTGGACATTTGGACTCTCTCCATAGTTTCTCTATTGTTGATAATGCTGCTATAAACAGGGTGCATATGTGTCTTCCAATCAGTATTTCTGTATCCTTTGTGTAAGTAACTAGTAGTGCAATTGCTGGGACATAGGGTAGTTCTATTTTTAACTTTTTGAGGAACCTCCATACTGTTTTCCAGAGTGACTCTACCAGCTTGCATTCCCAACAAAAGTGTTATAAGGTTCCCCTCTCTCCACATCCTCACCAATATCTGTTGCTTCCTATGTTGTTGCTTTTAGCCACTCTGACAGGTGTGAGGTGCTATGTCGTTATAGTCTTGATTTGCATGTCCCTGATGATGAGTGATGCTGAATATCTTTCCATGTGTCTGTTAGCCATGTGGGTATCTTCTTTAGAAAAATGTCTATTCATATCATCTGCCCATGTATTAACTGGATTATTTGTTTTTGGGGTCCTCTTCCTCTTTGTTAATGAAATCCTGACTCGTCCTAGTCTTATTCCCCCCTTATAGCCCTCAAGTTCCAGGGAAGATGATCCTGAGGAGTAGATCCTAATTATTTTAGCCCATCATGATATTAAATTTTTTGGATCTGATAATGGGCTAGAGATGAGATAATGACCTAAGTTCAACCAATCATATTGAAAGGAAATAATTATATTGCATGCTTGAGCTAAGAAATTTGAATTTTATGCTTAACGCTATATATAACTATTTAAGAAATTTAATCTGAATATGACATGAACAGGTATTTTTTTCCCAGGAAGGTTATTCTTAGAGCAATTCAGAGGATGCATTTGGGTATGAAGAAGGTAAAGAATTGAAGTGGGATCAATTAGGGGACTATTACAGTCATCCAGGTGAGGAACCATAAATGGCCCATGGGAAAGGAGAAGAGAGAAGGAGTCAAGTTACATTATGGAAGTAGAATTGCAAGGTTCCTTGGGGGCTTGATAAAGTACTGCAGATAACCTGGAGAAAAGAGTCTAAGATGATCCTAGACTTCTGGTTCTGTGATTTCTTGGATGATCGTGCTTCTTTCTAAAACAGAAAATACAGGAAGAAGAGTGGATTTGGGAGGAGAAGGGGCTAATAATGAGCTCAGTACTATACCTGCTGAGTGTAGAATCCACACAGTCAATTTTCTAATAGCAAATCTTGAGTAATTTTCTTATCATCTCCCTTTTCTGTGTGATTCCTTCCTATGATGGACTGAATTGTGTCCCCTTTATGTTGAAGTCATAACCCCCAGCACCTCAGAATGTGATTGCATTTGAAGATAGGGTCTTAAAATAGATAATTAGAGTAAAATGAAGTCATAAGAGGGGCTTTAATCCCATGTGACTTGTGACCCTATAAGAAGAGTTGATGAGGGCATAGGCACATAGTGGGAAGACCCCATGAAGACATAGGGAGAAGATGGCCATCTACCAGCCAGGGACAAAGGCCTCAAAAGAAACCAGTCTTACGACACCTTAATCTCTAGAACTGTGGGAAAATAAATTTCCATTGTTTGAGCCACCCAGTCTGTAGTGCTTTGCTCTGCAGCCCTGGCAAACTGATACACCTTCCCTGCACCAAACGTTCAGAAGGGTAGAGGATTCATAATATTTCTATTTGTTATGAGTTTTAAGATATTGTAAGATGGAAAGTCCAAGAAATATTTTGAAGCTGAAGAAGTAATATGTCCTCAAAGGGCAAGGCTGTGTCCAAATCTAGAAAGACACGTTAAATAGGTATATGAAAGTTGCCATTGTGGAGGCTCATCTGAAATTCAGGATCCGTGGTTCTCAGAACACCACTTCAAAACGCATAAGGAAACCTATTTACAATTTCAACCCTGTCTACTTGCAAGTTTCCAGCTGTATTTACACAGCTGCTGAAGGCAGCGCAGATGAGAAGGATTCTCCACTTCACCACTTAGAAACCCACACTGAGAATAGTTCAGAAAACGCCTTCATATTTGAGAATTCAGTAAGTCTCAGGAGGGAACACAAAACATCAAGAACTAAGCCACCGACATGGGAGACTTTGGCAATGAGAAGAGGAAAAATAGGTGTAAATTTAGCAAAGTATGAAATATGAATGTCAAAGTGAATACATAATGACTTAAAACCTATGTCACTCTATAAAACATAATGATGAATATAGCATTTAAAAGATAAAAGACGGGGGCACCTGGGTGGCTGAGTTGGTTAAGCGTCTGACTTTTGACCTCATAGTCATGAGATCAAGCCCTGCATTGGGCTCTGAGCCTGCTTAAGATTCTCTCTCCCTCTCCCTCCAGCCCTCTCTCCAGCTCATGCTCTCTCTCTAAAATAAATAAATAAATAAATAAATAAAGGACAAACATAGGAGGTGAGGAACTTCTGGAAAGCATGGTGCCTTCAATTTGTATTTTGTCCAACATCTGGATATAATTGAAAATCCCTGGAAAAGTCAAGTGAGCCCTCCTGGATGTGAAGAACAAGCGAGCTGTTGCAGAAACAAAGAGGTAAATGGAAGGAATGTCTCAAAGGAAGATTTATCCAGATTATCCTACCAGGCAAAACAGACCATATGAAACACATTTTAAAAATTAGCCTTCTGCTTGCCTTAAAAGTTATCTGAATGGTAATGCAAAACTTTAAAAATAATACTGGTGGTGAATGCTGTTCCAAAACAAGTAAAAGGAAACTATTTAAAATCCAATGTGTATGCACCCGTGTGCGTGTGTGTTAGCTAATTACCCTTAACAAAGAAGAATGTTTTTTTCCATGGGAAATTCTGCATTTTAAAACTGATTAAAGTAATCAACAAGTATTCTCCATAGCACTAGGGAAATAAAGAACTGTGCTCTAAGAAACTGACAAACTATATGCTATTACATGATATGAAGGTGGTGCTTGTCTTGTCATTAAAGTGGTAGAGTAATAAAATGTCCCTAGACGGAAATATCCCTTTATCTGGTGCTGTGTTTACTACATTCTGTGCATACTAGCTCTAATTCTGAAATCAACTCAGGTACCTTGAGAGCTGAACAAAGTTCTGTCCCATCCTCCAGACTTCAATAGAGCCCGAGATCGCCAGGATTTAGAGTTTAGGAGACCCTAACTGTATCCACTTCCTCACCTGCCCACTCACTGGACATGAAAGCAGGAGGCTGACCCAAGAGAGAAACAGCTGATTGGAAGACAGAAGACTATTTGCCTTTATAATGAGCTTCTTTTCAAAACTTGGGATAATGTACCTCTTCTCCTTGTGAAGGTGCTCGAGAAGGTAAGCACTTGCCAGAAGCTCCAGATATCAGATTCCCCTGGAATTCGTAGAGATGCACATGCCAAGAATAATACAGGTGGTTGGGTTTAGCTAATAATAATATCACACCTATCTGTTGTACTTTTTAAACATATATACGTAAGACTGGGCAACAGGGAGAAAAAACAAGAGGAGTCACTTAGGATCACAGCTCATTAACACTAATTAGCCTGTCTAAATCATGACTAAAAGATTGCATTACTTTTCACTGAAAGCCCTTCATTTCCCAGAAAAGAGCACTTGAAACAAGCATTGCCCATGTGCAGGCAGTTGGCTTATGTAGTCCTTGCATCGATTCTGTGGCGTTCTCATCTCATCGATGAAAAACTGAGGAGGAGCGAGGGTAAGCCCGCCAGTCACTCGGCACAGTGTAAATAGTGCAGCTGGTATTTGAACCCAGACCGGTGAACACTGGTCCTTCACTCTTCAACTTCCCCTAATTTCCTGGCCGTCCTCTCTGGCTTCTTCTCTTTTTCACACTCGTCAGACTCATCTTCCTTCTTCTACCCCATGCGTTCTGGCAATTTACAGAAATGAGATGGTTCTTCAGGCAGAACAGTTTGTTGAAATGGCACCCAAACTGTCCCTAAAGCAGCTTGTGATCCTCTGAGGTGATCAATTTATTTCAAAAATGGTTTTGAATGACACCACGTGCCAGTTACTCCACCAAATACTGATAATGACATACTGTCAGAAAACACCCCTGCAACACCATTTACATACACACCCATTATTACAGTTCCTTTTAAAAGTGCACACATTTCATAACTTCACATTCACCTTGGTTTTGGCCTTGTATGTAGCCCTTGTGTTCTAAATTCAACACCTTGCTGGAGTTAGAAAATGTGTCCTAATCATTTCTTTTAAACCGTGTAAGTTTTATTTTTGTTGATCCTCAAAGGCATTATAGTAAAATAGTGAGAATTTGACTCCATGATTAGGAAAGCCCATGAGACTTCCCTGAGAATTTTGAGAATGTGCACTGGAGAAGAAGAAGTCAGGACAGATTGCCAGGTTTTCTTTTGCATGGACTTGCCTCAGTTTGCACCAAAGTGTCAGTGCCTTAAAGCACGGTAATCTCTCAAGTGCACCCTGAAGAAAGGGTAAAACACCTCAGCTCCTCACTAGAGAAAGAAATCAAGAACACAGTGTAGAGGGGCATGCAAGGTGGTGCTCAGTTAACCTCCCCAGGACAGACATCTGCCCAGGACAGGCGTCTGCAAATTTCTCTTCTTGGGTCTGCCTCCCTCATTGTCTACAGGGCCTTCTTAGCCTAGTCTATCCCTGTGGAGTTCTGTTGCTTCCTCCCCACAACCTCAAGTTCAGATGAGCAGTCTATTGATTTCTCTTCCATGGAGTTGGGTGCTTTTCCCACAAAAGGGGTGAATAAGTGCCTTTTCCTGGAAGAGTCTGACAAGTAGGGGAACACTTCTTTCTGTCATAAATCCTCTGGGTGGTAATTCTTCATTGGTTGCTGAGTTCAGAAACTTTTTCATTCCTCTGTCAACAAATTTACGGTTTTTCAGTTTTAAATGTCCTGAATTCTTTCTGTCCACTTTTCACAAACTGGAATTTACTTTGACATCTACCCTGCCTCCGGGATTTAAGGATACACAGGAACAGGGGTGCCTGGGTGGCTCAGCCGGTTCAGCATCCGACTTCGGCTCAGGTCATGATCTCACAGTTCATGGGTTCAAGCTCCGCATCAGGTTCTGTGCTGACAGCTCAGAGCCTGGAGCCTGTCTTAAGATTCTGTGTTTCCCTCTCTCTCTCTGACCCTCCCCTGCTCACGCGCGCGCTCTCTCTCTCTCTCTCTCTCTCAAGTAAATTAAAACAGTAAAAGAATTAAAAAAAAAAAAAGGATACACAGCAACAGAGCCTCTGTTGGTTATATACAAACACATTCTTAGGAATCTAAGCAGTCAACAATTTTGATGCTTCAACTTGAATTAGGCTAAACAGAGATTAGACAGAACTGTATTTTAGTAACATATATGAAAAGGAAGATTTTATGAGACAAATTAATGCGATAAAGAAGAATTAAACTTTCAAAAGCCTAGCTAGCTGTTTTAACGACTAGCTTCAGCATATTTTCCATAATTTTCGTAAAATGTGCTGTAAATTACAAAAAGAACTTATTTATTTAAGTAGTCCCTGAAGGATCTACGCTGAGGAGTCGTTAGCACACTGGCAACTCTCTTGGTGGCTTCACAAGGTAACAAGTAGCAGAAAGCTCCATCTCCAATACAGACCTATCTCTTTTGATTAAGTGTCCCTGATGCATCCCTACCTGACTGTCCCACGGGCATCATCCCAACTTATCCCAACCTGAAATTATCATTTTCTTCAAAGTCTGTGAATAACTTCAGTTCTCTGTTTATGCCAATGGTCACAGTTCCATGCACTCACTCACACCAGGTAGGAACCTTCTTCAACTCATTCTTCTGGTCATTCTCTGATTGGTGTTAAGCCTGTATCTTACACAACGTCCTTCAAGCCTCAAGTCAAACATGACCTGTGTGAAGCTTCCCTAATGGCCCCTGTGATTCCTCATGGCACCATTCATTCAACTCACTAAGTATTTGTTGAGTGCCTGCTTATTGGGCACAAAGGAAAGTGCTAAGCACTGGAGATAGAACAGTGAACAAGATAGACTGTAGCACTGTCCTAATGGAACTTAATTCTACAATCACAATCACAAATCCATGTTGCAACTAAACAAATTAGTAAGCAAGGCATTTTATGACAAAGAAAAAAATGTTTTAAATGATGTGGCAAAGAATGGCTAGGGGCACGGTTGAGGAAAAGGATATTTAGGGAAGGTGTCTTGGAGCTGACGCTTGAGCTAAGACCTGTAAAATGAGATGGAGCCAGTAACTGAAAGATAAAGAAGGTAAGCATTCTATCAGAGGGGAATAAAGCAAGTGCTAAGGTACCCTGGCATTAACCTGTAGGTTATCTAAGGCATAAGAAGTGTGTGTTTGAGATAATATGGCTGGAGTGTAATGAGCAAGAGAAAAGAGTAATGAAGATGAGATCAGAAAGGCAGGCATTCTTCTAGTTTAGCACATGTCACATTGTATTTTAAACTTTTCATTGTGTTTGTCTTATCACCAGACTTTGGGGATCATTACTTCTGATTTTCAGATCCCTGAAATTTAACATAGAACCTGGCAGTAAGTGGGTAAAACATCTGTTTAATAAATAAATATGAAAGAATACACATTTTTCTTTAAAACAGTTTCAAGTGGCTAATCAGTTCATAACAAAATTTTACTAAATGTTTATTAAATTGTCAATATTCCATTTCAAAGATGCACAGAATTTGTGGAGAATTATACAAACTATGGTTTCCCTCCTTAGGTTATCAAGGCATGTCTTAACTTGCCTTAGGATTTATTTGAGACACTAGAATTATTTTTTTAATCTTTACCCATACCAAATTCAAGTATGATTTAGTGCTGAAGTTGAAACTGAGTTGATGCTAATCTGACTGGGTGTCAGGAAGAAAACATAATGAACTATTCCCAATCCCCTCTTCCTGGGCAAGCAAGAGACAAAGGCATGACAGCTTGACTTGAATGAGTTCTTTCGAAGTATTTCCCAAAGTTCATGCACAGAACCATTTTTCTACCAGGAAAGAAACATTCAATATAGAAAATTGTGGTTTCACTTGAAGAACAAAAAAGTGTTCAAACTTGTATCTCTCATATCCATATTAATGCCTTGTTTTCTTTTCCTCTACCTGTTAGGGGAATAGCACTGACGCTACATTTAGAAATAACGAAATGATGCCAAGTGCATGTAAGCAGTAGGTAAAGACACATGAGGGGAGACTCTAGTCAAAAGAGGAGCGCTACTAACCTATATGCTTTTAGAGGTTCTGTGTTAGCACATTCACCTGCATAATCTCCCTTAGACTTCACTGAATTCTTTGAGTTAGACATTCTTTAACTCATTCTAACAGATTTTAATACATTTTAACAGATATGGGATTACTGAGTAAATAATTTGCCTGGGATTACATACAGTTACTAAATGACAAGAGGTAGGATTTGAAAGCAGAACTAACTGGTCAGAAGCTTCATATTCTTTTACACAGAAGTCTTATACATACAAACATACATGTATATGCATGCACAATTAAATATATATTCCTTATGTATCTATACCTGCCAATGGAAAACTTAGGGTTTTATTGTGCCATCAAAATTCAGTGTTTCCCTATCCTTCTAATGTAAACCAAAAATTACACGAAAGCCCCTAAAAACATGCTGCGTGACTTCAGTTTTAGCTAAATCATTGAAGCAAATGAACCAGGATTACACAATGATTTTAAAATATCTATCTGTTGTTACAGTAGCTTAGTTATGAAGGCCATTGTAAAATGCCATCATTAAAGGGAGAGTTTTAGCAGAAATGGATTACTAGGAATTCCGTTTTCTGTACGATAAGGATGTTGGACTAGAAGGTTCTCCAAATCTCTTCTGGTTCTAACATTGGGAAAATCCTGTGACTTTAAAGCTTGGAATGGAATGGTTGTGTGAAACTTTACAAATGGGGTCTTCCACCTAAATGTGTTTTTCTAGTTGCCCTCCAACTGGGCTGATTTGTAAAATCATCATCTCACTTGCACTCTATTTGGTCAAGAGTCTCTCTTTTTGCACTCCTGATAGAGAATCAGAGGTGATGGATGGAGTGTGAGCCTACTTGGTCTGGCCCCACATCTAGGAAAAGGTGAAAGGCCTCAGTGTTGTGCAACCTAGTTATCTCTTCCAGCTTCTCACCAAACACAAGGACACAGATGCCTCTGGTTCTTTATGGGAACTATAAATGCGGCTTTGACCATGGGACAGTATGTTTCCCATCAAGAACATAACTGGAATCACCTTAGATTCAGCACCTGCAAGATGTTGTTTTCCTGAAATGCTCTTTTTCATGGATATTCCTTATTACCTAATATTAATCAGCTTAGCATAGATGATGCTGAATTTCATAGCATGACAGTTTAGATGAGGTAATGTTACCTCATTACTAATGGTTACTGATGCTTAGTTTCTCTTAAATAGCAGAATGATGATATTCAAATGATCTATTTTAGATTCCATGCTCATCTGTATTCAACTAAAGTCAACATAGTATTGATAATTCCAGAATTTTACTCTATACAAACACACTTTCTTTTAACTATTAAGTATGTTCATACATCATCTATATGTCCTCAGCTGCAGGTTGCAATGGACAGTAAAGCAGAAAAATTATAGTGCATGTGACTTTCATTTGATTCTATGAGCCTTCATTTATTTAAAAAACAATTTAGGGAGCTATCATATGCCCAGCACTGTAGTATGTTCTTAGATTCAAGATGAATTCTCTGCTCAAGGAAGGTGCAGCCTAGATGGGTAGACAGAATTATAAACATACATAAAGATGCTAGTCAATATCTAATTCTCTAAAACAAATGTAACAAATAGTATTTGGAGGTTACTCATTAGTCCTCGACCAACGTATAAAAAATGGTAATGATGTATTATTTTTATTTCATTCAGATCAAGAAGTAGGAGCTGAAGTATTAGTCAAAAGCTTTTTGCTCAAGAAATTTAGGAATGACTACTTATTCCACTGGAATATTTAAGATATATTCAGGGAATTTGTTGGAAAAATGGTGAGAATCTGTCTTTGAGATAAAAGAATGGGTGTCCTTTTAACTGCTAAATTTGTGATGGCACCAATGGAAAACTGATACAAGTAATAAATGGTCCCCAGCAGCAAAGAATTGATGGGGGAGAAAGTGAGTAAATGCCAGGCTTATAATACCACAATTTTATTGGAAGGTGTCAATGGATGAGGTGAAATCTTCCTGAAGAATGAGATTAATAGTTTTGAGCATCTCCATGGTATCACCTTAGGCATTTTACAGGATCCACTAAGCTGACCAAGTCTTTGGAAGCAGTGGACAGTGCCTACCAATATCTTTGTGACTTGTAGGCTGTCCTAGGGTCATGTGAGCCATCTTATTATCACATATAAAACATTTCAGGGGTGCATAGGTGGCTCAGTTGGTTAAGCAACCTGATTTTGGTTCAGGTCATGATCTCACCATTGGTGGGTTTGAGCCCTGCATTGGGCTCTATGCTGACAGTTCAGAGCCTGGAGCCTGCTTCAGATTCTGTCTCCCTCTCTCTCTCTGCTCCTCCCCCACCCACACTCTGTCTTTCTCTCAAAAATCAACAAATGTTAAAAATTTTTTTAAATGTTTCAAAGGTGAACAAATGACTCTAACACAGAATATTACTAAGAATGCAATTTGCCTTTTGCTTTCTTGAAGAAAAAAAACCACTAAGATAGCAAGATAGCAACCATACTTAGGTTCTTTGTGTCTTTCAATTGCTTTTTTACTTGCAGGCTTCCTTTAGTTCTCTGGGATGTGCATTAGGGCGAGATTATTTTTAATAACCCAGAGAGTGAATTTACAGTATAAATTATTGACCAATAATGATCAAGACACATCTTGTGGGTAGTGCAAGAAAAAGTAGACAAGGCCTTTGTAAAATATGCTTTGGAAACCTGGTGTAAAGAAAATATCCCCAATTATTCTCTCAATTATTAATAGAGATAGAAGACAAGCAATAATCTGGGGGAAATATTTTCATATCATAGAGAAAGGTCTAATTTTTTCATTATCCAAAGAGCTCCCCTAAATCAAGAAAGGACGAACAACTCTATAAAATAATAGGTTAGGTATATTAAAAGAGAAATTCCAGAAAAGGAAATACAAATGCTTTTAAACTTTTGAGAAGATACTCAATTTCACTTGCAATAAAAGACTCTCAAAACTACAAAAAAACATGACTTATATATATTGGACAGACAAGTTCGAACATTTGCTGATTTACTGTGGCCATGAGTATAAGGTTAATCAGTGTCAAATATTGTCAGGAGGTCCACATGCTAGTTGAAACACTTTGGAGACAAATCACTTCTGGACCTTTTGGCTAAGATCAAGTGGAGACAATTTATTCATATCCACTAGAGATCTCTGTAATATTTATTTATTTATGAGAGAGGGAGAGCGCAAGTGCAAGCATGCACACAAGTAGGGGAGGAGAAGAGAGAGGGAGACAGAGGATTCCAAGTGGGCTTCGTGCTGACAGCAGTGAGTCCAATCAATGCCAGGCTCAAACTCATAAACTGTGAGATGGCGACTTGAGCCAAAGTTGTACAATTAACCAGATGAGTCACCCAGGCACCCCCATCCATATTTACCAAAGTTAAAAATGCACATATCCCTTTATCCAGCAACTTTACTTCTTATACCTTTCCCTAAAGATAAAGGTGTATACATGCAAAGTGATTTATGTACAAGGATACTTTTGGGACATATTTTATAAAAGCAACTATTTGGAAACACCTTATATTTCTATTGTTAGTGAGATAGTTCAAATAAACTATGGAAAATCCACTGAATATTATGCAGCAGTTAAAGAAAATGAACAAACTTGGATTCACCATTTTGGAAAACTGTTTGGCCATGTTTCCTGACGCTAATGAAAGGGCAGTCTTATAACCCAGTCTGCACTTGGATAAATACCCAAGATCAATGAATACCTATATCCACTAAGAGAGATGTAGAAGTCTGTCTGTCGCAGTTTTAATCAAAATAATCCCGAACGAAAAACAATCCAGATGTCCATCAAGAGAATGAGAAAATAAATAGCAATCTGTTCATATAATGGTATAATACACAGCAATAAAAATAAATTAATACATACAACAACATCGAAAATCTTTCCAAGATGTTGAGGGAAAGAAGAAAAATACAGATATGGTTTCATGTATGTGAAGTTTCAAAACAGGCAAAACTAATTGTAATGATAGAAGTTAGAGTAGAGGTTGCTTCTGGTGGAAGGGGGGAGCATTCTAAAATGATGGGAACGTTCTATATCATGATCTGAATGGTAGTTACATGAACGTACACATATATAAAATTCTTCCTGCTATACACTTAGGATTGATGCACTTTATTCACTTTCTGATTTATGTTTCACTTCAATAAAAAACTAAAAGAGGAAGAACAGGGAAAAACATGAGGATGAGTAAGAGGAGGACAGCTTATGTATATATACTTGTGTTTATAATTTATAGACTCGATTATTAAGTCAAAGATTTCTCAACTAGAGTTCCTCATTTGAACCGCAACACACAGATGATTCTTTGTGACTTCTTCCTCAAATCTCCCAAGTATGGTACATGATACTGTTCCCGATGCCTAGGAGAAATGTTAATTTATTACATTCCATGGATACCTTCACGTTCCAGAATTTACCTCTCTCAAAGGATCCTAGCTGAGAATGTTTACATTTTCTGCTTTTTGTGTGTTTTTTTAAAAATACATATTAATCACAAGAACCTAAGAGTGATTGCCTGGGGCAGGAATTAGGTAGCTCACTTCTAACTGTTATGAACAATTGTACAATTTAAATTGTGTACTATGTGCATGTAAACTCCCAATTTCTAGATGGGGTGGTTGGAGTGTAAGAACTGGGATACTTAGGAATAAATGCAATAATGCTTCAGTATGGTTGTATATGAACCAAGAAATATAGGCTAGCAACGTTTTGCACCACAAATGTTTGAGGCTCAAGTTTTAAATCCAAAATTGTGTTTCTACGACTTCAAGCAATCTAAGAAAGAAAAAATAAACATTTTGATGGCAAAGTATATGATTTAAGATTGCCAAAGTTCCAGAAATTGTAGATGCAGAGGAAAAACAAGTTTCAGGAGCGTAATTAAAGTATGGCAAGATTCCAATAATATTCTACTAGCAGTTTGGGTCTCTATTTCCCATCTTGCCCAACTGTCATCCGATGGCCTGTGTAATAGGTCACATGAAAGAGTTGATGATTGAGATAAACAGGGGAGGGGAGGTCCAGGAATTTGACTGTTTTGCTGGTAATTTTAAAGGTTAGACAGCAAAATATCAAAATCATTTCCTGTTTTGGTGGTGAGTCAAGGTAGGTAAAGCCAAAGGAAGCCAAAGAAACTAAAGCCAGATAGCGGAAACCATAGGATTTACCAGAGACCAATTAAACACGCATGCGCACGCACATACACACACATACACCAGAAATGGGAGTGTTCTTAGTGAGCAGAAGCAAGCCGTGTGCCAGTCTCCAGCTAACACATCAGGCTCTTCATATACTATGAAAATTACACCAGAATTCCCAGATATGTTTGTAATAATGAAGATAACAGTAATTACTATAGACGAGTAGTCGGAGATTTACTGAGCACATCAAGGCATGTGTCAAGTGCTTCAGGGACACTGGCTGTGTTAAGCCTCACAGCATCCCATTGTAGTAAATGATGCTTGTAGTATACAACTGAGGAAACAGGCTCAATGAGTTTAAGTAGCTTGCTTTAATAGTTGAGTGTGGAGCCTACTTCCCTTTCTGTGAACCATATCCTGTTTGTGTATTACATGGCTCAGCATCAGTCAGTGCTTGGAGTTCCTTATGTCAAGAATTACGCATACAGTTTTACAGAGCCCAACTCCTTATTTATTTCCTTGTGATGTAGGCTTTTCCCACAATCCATTACATTTCTTAATTTGCTAATGCATTTGACCCCATTTCTCGAAACGGACACTAATTTCTTAGAAATGCTTTACAAACTTGTTTTTTATTTGTTTCCCTGTTTGTCTTGCTGTGACACTCATCCTCAGGAGCAGATAGATGTTTCCCGGAAAAAGTGGACAAGCAGCATATTCTTTGGCATCTTGCAAAGCCCTGCGATGGAGCCCTTTCAAGTAAAGTTTGCTGTTCTAGTGTTAATAAATGCAAAATACCTTCAGAACTACTTCAATAGCGTATATTATTTCTTGAAAAAGCTCTTTGATTATCTAAGAGAAATTCACAACGGCAACATCTCCTTCAGTATTAAAATGTTTTATCCTTTTAATGGTCCTAGAATATCAGGGAGGAACGTCAATTATACTATATAGAAACTCCTTGATTTAAAATCCTTCACTGCTTACAGTACATATGCCCAGAAAATATTAGGTTAATTAATGAAAAGAAAAATATCTTTCTCTTTTCTTTCTCAGATTCTGTGTAGAATAACCTCTGTTTGCTTGGTTGTAAAGTAGTTGAATAGGGTCAGTTTATGGTTTCATTTTTGGGATCTCTCAGCCAGCCTACATGCAAAAAGAGTCCCCAGACCTCTCAAGGACCTGGAAGCAGGAACTAGATGGCTTTTGGGAACCCGATTTCTTTCTCTAGTTCTGAAAGCTAAATAGATTGCATCCAAGTCAAATGTTTTAGCATCTACTTTGCGCTTCTGCGTCAGCTGAGAAGTTTGCTCTGCTTTTCTCAGACTACTTGAGCTATTGTCTTTTAGTTCTGCCTGGTTGTCCTGTAGAAACCATCTGATTGGATTAGTCTGAGCCACTGGGCACCATAATGCATTCAGCTGCAGACAGGTGCGTGGGGTAACAGGGTGCCCTCCCTCTCAGCAGGGTTGTGGGAGTGGAGAGGACTGAGGCCAGGGAGCCTTGCTAAGAAGGAGATTGCGGGAGCAGAGAGGACCTGACTGCGGAGAAAATAGTTACAATTTGTATTATATCTGCCATATGGGAAGCAATATTCTTCCAGAATCTGCCTATTTAGGGACGATGCTGAGAGCATCTTTATCATATTTAGATGTTTCCATAAAGGCTTCTCCTGAGTCCATCTATTTCTGAAAGTTCACAGGATTTAAGATAGGCTTTGGAATTGGGCTAGAGGAGAGAGGAAAAAGGGGGGTTTACCTATTTGCTGTAGATTTTAATGGAGACTTGGAGGCTTCTTGATTGTATGGTGATTTTTGCCTCAGAAGCTCTGTGCTTAGGCATATGTATAATGTCTGAGGCTGAAGCTCTCCCAGAATGTTTTGGAAATCAGAAATGGAAAACTTAAGTGGATAGTGCTGGCTGCAATTCAATGCATGCTAGTGCAATGCAGAGGGGAAATGTTATTTAAAACCACAACTGAATGTAGCAACTTCTGCCTCTTCCATGGAGAAGACAGGGGTGGGAATAGGGAATAATTCACACAGCTGAAGGACTGAACCCCTTCACTGCTCCTTCCCCTCACATGAGGAGGTGGAGGAGGGAGAGAGGGTGAGGCTGAGATTCAGAAGGCCTGTGTGGTTTAGGAGAATACATTAGTGGGTCTTTGCACAAAGAGAGTCTATCTGCTGAGTGCGGATATGGAGATTCAGTGCAGCCAAGGTGAATTCCTTTTTACAAGAAAATGGAAGGTACGTAAAATTTTTACTCCTTAGAAGGAAAAGGTAGACAAGGAAACAGGGAGAAAGGAAAGCCGTAGAACACAGTCAAGTGCCCATAGAGCTTTTCAAATTAGGGGTTTCCAATGATCTATTTTGAGTGATTTGTTTGGCTACAGTGAAAATTGCATCCATTGCTGCAAGCATCAGTCAAGTCAGCAACACAGAAAGGACTAGGAGTGTTTTTATTTTTGAGTGTTTGGTGGGGTGTATTTCTTTGTGTGTGTGTGTATCATGGAAGGAGGCTGAATTTCAAGTCTTCTAAGTGGTAAAAAATAGGAGAGAGCATATAAAGCAGACAATTCACTAATGGAATTAACTTAGTATAAGAAAGAGCTAAGAGTCATCAGTGATGGAAAGCTTTTCAATTCCTCACTATTGCTTCCTGTAGGAACTTTGACTTTGTTTGCAAAGAAGGCCACACCAGTGTACACCCCATCCCTCAGGGTGTTTTGTTTGTTTGTTTGTTTACAATGTGACACTAACACATCACCATCAAGAATACAGCCTATGATCCTTCTCCCTGAAGCTGGTGGAGCTTCCTAAGTGCCTGAACCAGCAAGTGGGGTGACGGTGCCGCTGCCTGACTCCTGAGGCAGGTCCAAGCGTCAGTGTCGGTGCCGCCGGGCTCTTGCTTTCTCTCCGGATGCCTGCCCTCGGGACCACAGTTCCATGTGTGAGGAAGCCCATGCATTAGAGCAAGGCCATGTGTATGCATCCTAACTGGCAGCTCAGCTATGCACCTAGCCAGCTTCAATTCCTAAAAATGTAGGCAAACAAGCACCTGATGATTCCTGTTCTCAGTCTTCAAGTTTTTCAGCTTCAAAGCCCATACATGGTGCAACAGTGGTAAGCCATCTCTGCTATACCCTACTCAGAAGCTATAAGAAATAATTATTATTGTTTTAAGCCACCAAGTTTTAAGGGAAATTTGTTAGGCTATATTAGATAAATAATATATCTTCATTCCCAGAAACACCAGAAGAAAACTGACAAGTTTGCGATGAAATTTGGACTGATTCTACTTGAAGCTTAAAGAATTGGGTCGTATCTGTTTTCATAGCACTTGCTAGAGCTCAAGTACTATTCTTTGCACTTCACGAGTCTCATAGCCTGAAAGAAAAAGGCTACCAGGGTATACAAGGGATGGTCTGAGTGTTTGACTCCCCACAAAATTCATGTCTTAAAATCCTAACCTCTAAAGTGAATAGTATTAGGAGGTGGGGCCTTTGGGAGGTGCCCAAATCATGAGGGTGCAGCCGTCACCAATGTGATTAGTGTCTCCTACAACAGGCTTTAGAGAGATCCCTGGCGCCTTCCACCACACTGCAACAGGAAGTCTGCAAACCAGAAGACAGCTCTCACCCGACCACGCCGGCGTCCTGCTCTCAGACTTCCAGCCCCCAGGAGCGTGAGAAATAAATTCCTGTTGTACATAAGCCACCTTGCCTTGTGGTATCTGGTTATAGCAACCTGAACAAACTAATACAGGAGGGCACACTCCAAAAATGGCCATGGAGAAAACAAGTGGCTTAATACACTAAAGGATTAATTCCTCCAGTTTCAGCTATTTACTAACCATGTTACTGGAAAACTATTTTGGTTTTTGTCTCAGTTTCTTCCCCTGTAAATCCAGCGAATCCATGTTTATAATTATAAGGGTTAATAGAGAAAATGCATAAAGTGTTTAACATAGCATCTGGTACAGAATAAGCAATCTATAAATACTAGCTATTGTTATTAATAACATGCTTAGCATAGCACCTAATGCTATATAGATGCTAGCTTAATAAATGGTGGATGCAATTATTGTAGTGCTCCAAAGATTTGGAGCTAATGCTACTCCATATCACTAAATTCCGCTTTCCTATTTCCATGGCTATATCCCTGGAGTTTCGTATGAAGAGGACAGGAAGTTCTGTAGTATACTGAATGAACTATACCAGTATGACTAGTAAGCACAAAATAAAATTGAACTCATTCAAAGTGTCCTAACCTAAAGCAATTTGTTTGTTAGCTACCAGCCTAAAAAGGCATTGAGTCACCTCTACATGTGTTGGTGTATAAATGGCAATCCTTAAAGATGTGATCATATATTGTGCCAACCCTGGAACATATTCATAACTTGGAGAATCTGTGTTTCAAATTAGACTCTTACATTCTGAGTAGTTAATTCCATTTACACTTAACTGTATGAAACTTTTAACTCTTCTGCAAAATAGAGCTGAAAATAGCTTCTCTGGGCATCTGATAGTTCTAAATTAACTCTATAAATAACATTTTGATGAGTAAAGCAGAGAAAAGCCAGGAATTTTCCATAATATACACAATAAGTGAAAAATTCAACTAAGTGGGTGTAGGAAAACACAGAGCCACATGGTATTTTTTTTAATAGAGACCCTTCTCAGACTTTGGGGGAACTCACGTAGGAAGGCTCTCATTGTTCTACAATATCAGCAGGGAACAATCCCCAAATATAGGGGACACTTCAATAGACTTAACAACTACATAACTAGTCATAATTTCTCCACCTAAAATCTTCATGCTAAACGTTCCCCTATGAGATGGAGCAGAGCAGATCCATGGACTCCCTTAGGCAACTCAGGTGCACTGTTAAATTCCTATTTTATTTTGTAATCTGAAATTTCAATTTCCTTAAGAGATTAAAAATCTTCCTGAGATGACTTTATATATTCTTCACGTTAGGGAAAAACATATAGTCGGAGATTACTTGGCCCAAATATTCAAACCAATTTGCTGTTGTTTACATTAACTTTACCAGCCAGGTGGCTACAACAAAATTAAAGAATTAGCAAAGATGTCTGTTGGAGGTGAAATAAATTTTGCCCAAAAGATTTCTCTGTGTGTACAAATTCCAACATATTTTTCACAAAGCCTAACAAATCAGTTTTGAAATGCGTGAGGTTGAATAAGGTGGAAAATTGTCAAACTAAACTTTTTCATTTTTAAAATTGTTTCAACTCATCCTGGTATAATTGACGTTCATTAAAGCATGCATATTTAAAGTGTACAATTTGAACAATCTTAGCATATGTATGTACTTGTGAAATCATCACCAGAATCATCTCCACCAACCCTAAACGTTAACCTGTGACCCTTTGTAAGGCTTCCCTCCCTCTCCTAATCACAGACAACCACAGATCTCCTTTCTGTCACTACAGATTATTTTGCATTGTTTGGAATTCTATTTAGATGGAATCCTAGGGTATGTAATTCTTTTATCCCTGCCTTCTTTCACTCAACATGATTTTGAGATTCATCCATATTGTTAGATACATCAACAGTCCTTTACTTTTGAGTAAGAAATATTCCATTATGTAAATAAAACACAATTAGCGAAGCCTGGGTGGCTTAGTTGGTTAAACATCCGGCTTCAGCTCAGGTCATGATCTCACAGTTTGTGGGTTCAAGCCCCACGTCAGGCTCTGTGCTGACAGCTAGCTCAGAGCCTGGAGTCTGCATCGAATTCTGTGTCTCCCTCTCTCTCTGACCCTCCCCTGCTCTCACTCTCTCTATCTCTCAAAAATAAATAAAAAATGTTTAAAAAAATGTAAAAAAAATACAATTAGATTATTCATTTACCTGTTGGTAGACATTAGGGTTGCTTCTGGTTTGGGGCAATTACAAATTGATCTGCTTTGAATATCTGTGTATAGCTTTTGTGTAGACATATGTTTTGTTTTTCCTGGGTAAATACTAAAGATTAGAAGTGCTGCGTCATAGGGTAGATAGAAGTTTAACTCTTTAACAAACTGAGGGATGATGGAGGGAGGTAGATGTGGGATGGGCTAAATGGGTGATGGGTATTGAGGGTATTTGTTGTGATGAGAACTGGGTGTTATATGTAAGTGATGAATCACTAAATTAAATTTCTGGAAACAGCATTACATTATATGTCAACTAACTAGAATTTAAATAAAAAATTGGAAGAAAAAAACCTGCCCTGGAGTATTAGAGTATTAGAAGGCTCCAGTTGCTCTAGATCTTTGTCAACACTTGGTATGATCAGATTTTTTTAAACTTTACCCATTCTAATGGGTATGTAGTGGTATCCCATTATATTTGCATTTCATTGGTGACTAATAATGTTCAGCATTTTTTTCATATGCTTACTGGCCATTCCTACATCTTCTTTTGTGATCATATCATTTGATCCATTTTCTTCCTAGGTTGTTTTCTTATTTTGGGGATTAATATTCTTTAGACATATAGAGCAAGTCCCTTGTCTGATATATCTATGGCAAACATTTTCTCTCAGTCTTTTCCTTTTCAACTTATGAAGATCAAAAATGTTTTTTATCTTGGTGAAGTCCAATATATATGTATTTTCATTTATGGTTTATAATTTTTGGATTCAATCAAAGAAAACTTTGTCTACTCCAAGGTCACAAAGATTTTCTTTGAGAAGTTTTATAGTTTGAAGTTTTACATATTGATCTATGTTTTAATTTTTGTGTATAGAATAAGGTAAAAATCAGTGTTCATTCCCTGCCACCCTAATGTTAACAAGCACAATTTCTTGAATGGACATTTGTTTCTTCATCAAACTGCCTTGGTTTCTTTGTCAAATATCAATGACAATATATGTGTAGGTCTATTCTGGACCCTTTCTATTGATCCCTATTGCCAGTACTTCCACCAATAAAAAATTGTCTCTATTACTGTAGCTTTAGAATGAGTCCTTATATCTGGTAGGATAAGTCTGCCAACTTTGCCTTTATTTTTTATTTTTTTTTAAATATTTTATTTATTTTTGAGAGAGAGAGAGAGAGAGAGAGAGAGAGAGAGAGAGAGAAATATGAATGGGGGAAGGGCAGAGAGAGGGGAACAGAGTATCCCAAGTAGGCTCTGTGCTGACAGCAGAGAGCCTGATGTGGAGTTTGAACCAACCATGAGACCATGACCTGAGCTAAGATCTGATGCTCAACCAACCGAACAACCCAGGTGCCCCACCAAATTTACCTTTAAGAAAAATGTGCATTTGTTATTCTGGTCCTTTGCATTTCCACATGAATTTTAGAATCAGTTTGTCTATCTCTACAAAATTAAACTGCTGGAATTTTGACACGACTACATTAAATCTATCCATCAATTTGGTTACAATTGCAAATTGAGTCTTCTGATGCATGAACGTGGTCTATTTTTCCATTCATTTAGGTCATCTTTTAATTTCTCTCAGTGACATTTTCTAGTTTTCAGTGTATAAATACTAGACATTCTTGTTCAGTTTATTTCTAAAAGTAAATTACTGCTGAAAAGTTTGATTTTCCAATTGTTTGCAGATAGTGCATAAGAATACAATGGATTTTTTTGGTATATTTACCTTGTATCCTGGGATCTTGATGAACTAATTAGTACTAATTCTAGCCAGTTTTCAGCCTCCCTAGGATTTTTTGTAGCAATCATTTCTACCAACAGGGATAGTTTTAAATCTTCTTTTCTGAACTTTGTGCATTTTATGTACTTTTCTTGACTTAATTCACTGGAGGAGACCTCAGAACTGTGCTTTACAGAAATGATGAAAGTGGGCACCCTTGCTTTGTTTCTGATGTCAAAGAGGAAACAATCAGTTCTTCAACATTTAAGTATGACATTAGCTCTCATTTGTTTGTTTTTTCAAGGATGTTCTTTATCCATTTGAGGAAATCCCTTACTATTCCTCGTTTGCTAAATATTTTTTTATGTTGACTGGGTGTTGTATTTTGTCAAGCATACAAACATCTATTAAATTGATATATGGGTTTTCTTCTACATTCTATTAACATAACCACTTGGAGGAGTTTTTCAATTTCGTGACTTCATTTGTATAAATGTTTATTTACCTAAAGCTAATAAAGATGGAGGTTCTAATTCAGTCATCTTTATATTCTTAAACTTAGGACCTTGTGCATGACCAATAAATGTGTGTTGAATGACTGAATAAATGAATTAATGACACTAGACATATCAAGTATGTGTTGGCTTATATTTCAGTTTAGTAATGATAAAATCCTCCTTTCTAAGTAGTGGTGAACTCAGTAATCTGCATGACAAACATAAATTTAAGATAAGGTGCCTGGGTGGCTCAGTCAGCTGAGCATCTGACTTTGACTCAGGTCATTATCTCATAGTTCAGGGGTTTGAGCCCCACATCCGGCACTGTGCTGAACTCTTGCTCAGAGCCTGGAGCCTGCTTCAGATTCTGTGTCTCCTTGTCTCTCTGTCCCTTCCCCATTCATGCTCTGTTTCACTCTGTCTCTCAAAAATAAATGAATATAAACATTTTTTAAATAAATTTAAGATAAGGCACTATTTTTTTTCTTGTGCAAAATCAAATTGATATGTATGACTAGTGGGGAGGGGGAAGTAGATGATAGAAGGGAGGGCTCTGCTCCACAAAAAATTCAGGAACTCAAACTGATAGAGGGTTTGTCATTTTCAACATGTGGCTCTCAATGCTCTCCTTTTTTTTCTTTTCTTTTTTTTAATGGTTTATTGTCAAATTGGTTTCCATATAACACCCAGTGCAGAGACCCAACGAAAAAAGAGAACTACAGGCCAATATCCTTAATGAATATGGATGAAAAATACTCAACAAGATACTAGCAAATCGAATTCAACAGCATATAAAAAGTATTATCCATTATGATCAAGTGGGATTTATTCCTGGGTTACAAGGCTGGTTCAATATTCGCAAATCCATTAATGTGATATACCACATCAACAAAACAAAAGAAAAAATCATATGATCCTGTCGATAGATGCTGAAAAAGCTTTTGACAAAATACAGCATCTCTTCTTAATAAAAACCCTCGAGAAAGTTGGGATAGAAGGAACTTACTCAAACATCATATAAGCCATTTACGAAAAGCCCACAGCCAATGTTATCCTCAATGGGGAAAAACTGAGAGCTCTCCCCCTGAGATCAGGGACACGACAGGGATGTCCACTCTCACCATTGTTGTTTAACATAGTGTTGGAAGTCCTAGCATCAGCAATCAGACAACAAAAGGAAATAAAAGGCATCAGAATCGGCAAAGAAGAAGTCAAACTTTCCCTTTTCGCAGACGACATGATTCTCTACATGGAAAACCCGATCGATTCCACCAGAAGCCTTCTAGAACTGATCAATGAATTCAGTAATGTTGCAGGGTACCAAGTCAATGTACGGAAATCAGTTGCATTCTTATACACCAAAAATGAAGCAACGGAAAGAGAAAGCAAGAAACAGATCCCATTCACAATTGCACGAAAAACCATAAAATACCTAGGAATAAACCTAAACAAAGATGTCAAAGACCTGTATGCTGAAAACTATGGAAGACTTATGAAGGAAATTGAAGAAGACACAAAGAAATGGAAAAACATTTCATGCTCATGGATTGGAAGAATAAACATTGTTTAAATGTCATCATTACCCAAAGCAATTTACACATTCAATGCAGTCCCCATCAAAGTTGCACAAGCATTCTTCTCAAAGCTACAACAAACTATCTTAAAATTCATATGGAATCACAGAAAACCCCAAATAGCCAAAGTAATATTGAAGATGAAAACCAAAATGGGAGGCATCACAATCCCAGACTTTAGTCTCAATGCTCTTCTGAGCAATATAGCCAGCCAATGGGCTGGGGGAAGAAGGAAAGAATGTTACAATGGATTTTTGTTTGTTTGTTCATTTGTTTTTTACAGGCTAGGCGTATAGTGCTATGTTTAATTTGTATTCATATTTCACTGGCCAGAACTCCGTACATGAGCTCACATAGGTGTAAGGAAGGTTGGGAATGTAGTTTGTTTCCCTGAAAAATTACAGTAAAGAAAAAGAGTGTGAATTTTTGGTGGACAGTTGGTTATCTCTGCCTTGAGAAACAAAAAAAAAAATTGAATTTATTAAGCACCCATTTAAGGTCAGGTAGTAGGCTACATACCTGTACACTACACTACCTTTGGTTTATTATAATGTAGCATTCCTCAGACTGTGTCCAGCAGAGCAGTGAAGTCCCAAACCAGTGATGGTCTTTGAAAAAAAGGTTTTGCATGATCAAAGAGGAAATGTTAAGTCCTCTAAACAAGGCTCTTTTCCTGCAAGACTGCTCAGGACCTTGAATATATTGATATGCATTTTGTCTCTATAAGAATGCACAGAATGTGGGGTGCCTGGGTGGCTCAGTCGGTTAAGCATCCAGCTTCGGCTCAGGTCATGATCTCACGGTTCGTGAGTTCGAGCCTCGCGTCGGGCTCTGTGCTGACAGCTAGCTCAGAGCCTGGAGCTTGCTTTGGATTCTGTGTCTCCCTCTCTCTCTGACCCTCCCCTGCTCATGCTCTCTCTCTATGTCTCTCAAAAAAATAAAAACTTGAATGCACAGAATGTGAAGCATTTCCAAACCTTATTTGGTTGTAAATTACCTATGAAAACAGTGGGACTTGGTTTGAGAAATACTAAAGCAATGGATATTCAACGATAGCAATCAAATAAAAAGTTATATTTTTCAGCATTCCTAACTGTCACTCATTCCACTTATTTTTGTAAAGAAAGTCCAATGATATCTGGAACAAAATTACTTTCCACAAAGTCACGCTAGGTGTGCCCAGGAAAGAGAGAAACTCTTCCAGCCAAGAGAAGGCTTATATTCCCCAGCTCCTCTGGTGCCATCATCGGGTTTGGAGTTACAAAGTCACTGAGTGTCTTGCCTAGAGAGAACATCAGATCTGTGTATGAACTACAACCAGAATCTGTATTCCATTTTCCTGGAGAGAAAGAAGAGGAAGTGTTCTCCACAGTAATCCATCACTGGGATCTTGTTTCATTTCTTCCTGTAATATAGATTCTTTGGACCACAAAATATCCATCATGATTTTCTCCATTAAGAAGAAACATGACCTTGTTAAACAGAGAGATGCTGGTCTCAGACACAACTCATTTCTATCTTAAAGTGAACAATCATTACTCCAAGTTTTGGAAGCTACTGTTGGTAAAAATATGTGCATGTCATGGTGACTTCAGAATTTATATATAAGAAGTAGCTTGGAGTCGTGAGTTGGTGGGAGAAGAAAGAGGTCTTGAAGCTGTGTTTGCCTAGTACATTTCATGAGATGGGGGGAAACATCAATTATCAACAGCAGTGAATGGGAGGCAAAGGGGGAGGTGAGAGGCAACTCTGGGGCAGGAGTGATATTAAAGCCCTTCTCCATCTTCCTGAGTCCTCAGAGTTTACATATAAGCTATAAAAAGGAGATGGTTAGGTAGAGGGAAGAAGGTGGAGAGAGAGGGTGAGGGCCAGACGAGAGCTAGAAATAAAAATGAAGAGAAATCACTATTTTTCATCCAGTTGTCTAGGAGCCAGACAAATTAAAGGCCACCTTGTCCAATTTCCTCTAAAAGAGCCCCATCTTTCCTTAATGCTCATTCAGCTTCTGATTGTTTACTTCTAACGACAAGGTGCTTATGTTAACGGTTCTCAAAGCAGCTCATTTGATTTTAAACAATACTAATCACTAGAGGGTCCTTTCTTATTGGTAAACTATCTGTCCTCTGTGCCTACTCTCATTTATTGGTTCCAGCTCTGTTCCCCTCCTTGCCTCCTAAATGACAGAAAAGTCTTTAATATGATCGTCTTAAACATTTAAAGATCCTTGGTATGGACCAAGTGTTCTCTTGTCCTCAAACATCACCAAGTCTGTCACATGTTCCTCAAGTACAATGATTTGAGAAACCGTCCTCATTCTTGTCACTTCCCTCTGCATCCACGTCAGGCACTCAATGCCTTTCTTAAAATTCAGTATGAAGTAAAGACAATCAATGTACAATAACAGAACTAATGCTGCTGCATCTGAAGGTAGCACTTCCAGGGAACTAGGATCTTTTAAGATTTGACAAATGTTAACCTCCCCAGCAGGGGGAAACGATCAGCATTGTACATGTTGGAGTGGACCACATAGAGTCGGCAGCAGCCATTACACCTATCAGCTTAGGAAATGTCTCTGTCTATATTCTCAGCCCTGCTGGATACATCCTCACTTGGCTTCCTCTCAAGCAGTAATATCCTCTGCTCAAGGTCCCATGACCACTCCTCACCTGACACTGGTATTCCTCAGTGGTCTTAGTAAAAAACATTCTGAAGCCACAGATACACTTCAGCTCCAATGCCCAATAATGTGTGTGTGTGTGTGTGTGTGTGTGTGTGTGTGTGTGTGTGTGACAAAGAGAGAGAGAATACGAATTATTAATGCTACACAAATAATTTGCTTTACGGACCAGGGTGTGAAGAAATTACTTGTTTCTCTGGAAACAAGTAGTTGACAATATTTTTTAATTGACAATAAGAAATTCACATTTAATTGATTGTTTAGAGCCCATTCTATGGTCTAGGTTTTATAACTATCTCAGCTCGTATGGCTGGCATGAATGCATTCTCACCTGCCTCCTGACAGTCTCATTCCCCTAGTCACACTTTTTACTTCTGAATTTCTCTTGTCTTGTTTAGAGTCTGATATACTGCCCTAAGTATCCCGTTAGAATGAGGTAGACCAGAATCAAATAACCAACTAGCCCAGTTATATAATATTTTTAGAAAAAGTTTAACATATATGTTGTTGCCAACATCTTAGAATTAAAAGAAAAATATTATAAAAATTGTATACATTAAACTTGGGTAAACAATAAAACAAAAAGGCCTGATTTCCCACAGAAAGGTATGGTCTTCATAGGCCAGACAACAATTGGATTCTACTCTCACCGGGCCCACATGGGAAAAGGGCAAAGCAGTTTTCTCTGAAGTAGTTCACTTATATAAGTAGTATCTATCATATTCTGAAAAGAGAAATGACTAGACGTGACAGAACCAGTAGAAAATACATTCTGGCAATCTTTCAACATGTGAATAAGAGGGAAGAAGAGAGGAGAAAAGACCAAAAAAGGGAGAAGAGAAAATAGGAACAAATTATTTGAATGTACAGAATATACAAAACTCAGTCCTACTGGTGATTCAACCATAACTTAGTTTTCTGTGTGTTATTTGTAAATGCAGTTGGCAACTGGCTCAACTGGCATGCATTAAAGCCACATCAGAATGTGAAAATTCCGTTGTGATCATGTTTCTTGTTATATCTAGTTTTTCTGGCTCTTCCAAGTTGAACATTACCATACAAAGAATACCAACGGGTCTTTGGAAAGGGGCCGTGTTGTACTGATTAACAATTATAACCAGGCATGTGAAATGACAGAGCTTTCCCCAAGTCACTCAGTCAAAGGAGTGCTATGAATTTAAATAAAATATGGGCCATCCCCTACTGAATTCTCTTTTTCTTCATTTTGAGAAGTGTCAGGTTTTAGGAACTCTCCTCATTCTTTTGTACAATGCTTTATACTCAATGAATGCTAAGGAAAGTTGATGAGTGAATGTCTATTGTAAAAAACTTCTAAAATCTAGGTGCAATTTATAGCCTCTTTAATAAATAGGAAAGAATTAATGTGTCATTAACCAGCTTAAGTATCTTAGATTCAACTAGTAATGACTTCTATAAGGAAACACTGGTTTTCTACCATACTGTGTCTCAGTTTTGTTCTTTTTAAATCTTTCTACTTTGTATAAGTAGATGGGGAAGCACAGATGGATGATTACTAAACGAATATACAAAAATAAATAAATTGAAGATGTCTGTGGCCAGGGAGTGGACTGGCCTTCTCATGTTTATATTCTATTCATGACTGCTGATTCCTGTAGGAAACTTCAAGGTGATTTTGCTGACACGGCTCCACAAGGAAGCCCTGCATGGCAGAATGTAGTGGAAACTTGGCCTTCACTTGACAAACTCAAGCTGTGTGAACAATCAATCTGAATTATTCTAAACCATTTCCCTTGACATCAAAATTTTTCCACAGTTGCTTGAATCACCCTTTTGATTAGACTTTGCCTCCTTTTTATAGTCTGTGAATTTAAAAAAATATATTTAATTTGTCCCAATTACATAGGAAATAAAATTTCTGTTACTATTAATAATCAAATCAGAGAATTCATACCCTTTAACCCTGAAATCTAGTCACTTATGTATTTGTTTAAAAAACTATTCATGTATTAAAATACATTGCTTTTGTAAAATTTAGCTAATTCATCCAGGAATAAGTAAATAGGTAGACAATATACAAAAAATAGTCATAATAGGTATTTTAAAATCAACTGAAAACATTTAGAATACATGGCATAAATGGGTATTTATTAATCTTCAATCATAGCTTAGCAATCATCTTATGAGGAATATGCTTTCATTGTTCCCATTTTGGAGCCAGAACTACTGAAGCAAAACAAGGTGTTTAAACAGATAAGCCTGAATTAACCACTATATTAGTTTTCTTCTGCAGCTGTAATAAATTACCACAAACTTAATCTCATAGTTCTGGAGATCAGAAGCTCAACATGGCTTTCAACAGGCTAAGATCAAAGCCTGCATTCCTTATGGAGGCTCTACGGGAGAGTCTGTTTTCCTGCCATTTCTACTTTTTTTTTTAAGTTTATTTATTTATTTTGAAAGAGGGGGAGGGAGAGAAGGAGATGGAGGGAGGGAGAATGAGCAGGGGAGGGGCAGAAATAGAGAGGGAGAGAGAGAATCCCAATTAGGCTCCAAGCTGTCAGCACAGAGCCCAATACAGGGCTCTAAATCAAGAACTGTGAGATCATGATCTGAGGTGAAATCAAGAGTTGGACACTTAATTGACTGAGCCACCCAGGCACCTCTGCCTTTTCTAGCTTTTAGAAGTCTGTATTCCTTGGTTCATGGCCTCTTCCTCTGTCTTCAAAGCCACAGCACAGCATCTTCAAGTTTGTTTCTCTCTCTCTCCCTCTCTCTCTCTCTTTTTCTCTCCCACCTAGCTTTTGTCCTCACATCTCTTTCCGTGGATTCTTCTGCCTCCTTCTTTCATCTCTTGAGGACTCATGTGATTATAATGAGCCTACACGATAACCCAGAATTATCTCCCTATCTTAAAGTCCTTAAGTCCTACTTTTGCCATGTAAAGTGACATATTCACAGGTTCTGGGGATTAGGATACGGATGCCTTTGAGGGACATTTATTCTGTCTACCACAACTGCTGCATTGGTTGGCATCCCCGTCACTGAACCATGAAGGCAGAGCCAAGACAAGACTCTGGTCTTTGCTTCTTTACATAATTCTTATTTTTCATCCTATTGTGAAATAGACATTACAAGGACAGTCATGACAAAGGGAAAATATTTTTAAAGAAACGTCTGCTTGAAGACTTCAGTGGCATCACAATCTGGCTCAGTAAATTTAGTGAATGAATAACTGCTAAGAGCTGACTCACTTGACTTAGTCAATCAAACAGTCAGGATATAATAATCACTTATTAACTGCATGATATTTGTATATAACCTATAGGTAAAGCAAAGGGGCTTGTGGCATTTTTTCTGCTCTCAAGAAGCTTAAAATCACATTGCAGAGACACTTTTACCTTGCACAAAATCATTTAACAACTACCAAGCCGGTAAATGAGAACTAAATTGTATTTAGGGTTTTTGTTCTTGCTGTAAAAATGGGTAATAGAAAAATGTGAGGCCTTCATAGTACTCACACTGCTGAGAGGAATATGGAGTCTTGGGAATGACAATCAAACACGAGTGTAGTGTACACAGATACACACAAAGAACAGAAAACAACATAATAGTGGAAAATACACAGGGCCTGTGGGACAAATTAGAGAGGGAAATTGAGATTCAACAATTCATCCATTCAAAAAAATATTTATTTATTGACTGCCTATCATGTGCCAGGCACTATGCAAGTGAGCAAGAAAAGATACTGAAAACTTACAGCTTGCATTTACACTGTGGCATTTCATTTTCTTGCAATTGCCTCTTCTGCTTATACCTTAAAATTAGGCAGAGGAATACTGACCCCATCACTGGCCTATAAGAAATATGAACACTTTTAGGATCAGGCCTAGATATACCAGAATTTAAGGAAGAAAAGACTATTCGAACAACAGGCCAGACCTTACAGGTATCATGTTCATGGGCTGTCTTCCCTTGAATTTATGGAGTTCGTTATCTAAATATGCACTTTCTGATACTAAATATAAAGCTGATAATCTTGCTGGAGCTCATAGAGTCTCTGCAGCTAAACTGGGAAGACCAGCGGGCAGGGCTGCTGGGTTTCAGGGTCTCAGATGTCAAATGAGTTCAAAAGTGTGCCAGTTTTATCTTCAAATGAAATGAGTCCACTAAATAAGATAATTGAAATGAGAGAACTGGGCATGGCCTCCAAGAGTCAGACTAGCCTTCGAGCTGCAGAGGCCCTGGTGAGATGGTGTTTTTATCCTCTGTAGAAACACTGGCTTTCTTAGAAAAATGAGTGTACCAGCATGAGGTAAGTTTTAGACAACTCAATAGAACATATTTATGGAAGAAGAAGAGTAGACTTTAGGTAAGAGGAAAACAAATGTGTAGAAAATGCAGAATGTAAAAACTGTTAGGAAAGACCACCAAGTCTGCAAAAACCAAGAACTCATTCATATTTCAGCCCTCATACACTATTATTACTTGGGACTTTATACTAAGCACAGATTACTGGGAATTAATTAGATAATTATACCATTCCCCCCACCTTAAATTTAGTGACCTAACCTGAATTTTTAAAAATATAATGTGTTGTCAAATTGGCTTCCATACATCACCCACTAATCTGGATATTTTGACCTAAAGATTATAATTATAATGGTTATTGGAAAAGGATATTATACTTCCTTTGGTAGAATATACCAAAGGAATACTCAAATTGGAGTTTGAGTGACAGGTCAAATTTAATTTGAACAAACATGATGAAAGTAAATTCCTGTTTATATAAGACCAGAGAGAAATGGGCAATTACATTGTTTAAGCCACAGACTTTCTACAAATGAAATATAAAAATCTTTGAAAATGGATGATATAATTCTATACCTTGGTCAATAGAGAGTTCTATAGCTATTTTAACATATCCTGGGAGATTTGGCATTATCATTGTTAAATTCCATGTGGTATTGATGGATTTTAAAGACCTTTTGCCCTGAGATGGTTGATTCTATTAAGCAATCCCTTCAAAAATCTTTTTCTTTCCACCCTCTGTTGTAGTCTTGCTGTTTATACTGCCTACATTTCTTTTTTTTTTTTAATGTTTTTTATTTATTTTTGAGAGACAGAGAGAGACAGTGTGAGCAGGGGAGGGTCAGAGAGAGAGGGAGATACAGAATCTGAAGCAGGGTCCAGGCTCTGAGCTAGCTGTCAGCACAGAGTCCAACGCAGGGCTTGAACCCATGAACCGTAGATCATGACCTGAGCCAAAGCCAGACGCTTAACCAACTGAGCCACCCAGGTGTCCCAATACTGCCTACATTTCTGATACACTCCTAATCTACTCTTGCAATGTATATACAAATGTTCCAACAGTCTGAGATTGGTTCCATGTCCCGTGCTAAGGAACAAAATAGTTGGACTTAATATTAGTTATTTCTAACTTAAGGTTGTTCAAGACTATAGTCACATATTTCTGGTTATATAAACTGTGAACCAGGTAAAGGATGATGTTACTTATTTGGAAAATTATTTGTAAATAAAATGTTTCTAAGAGTCAGTAGTCCACTTCTCTAGAGTAAAGGTAGATATAATGAAATTCAGTGGAAGAATTTTGTCTTTTTCTTAGAACTTGTTGGTAATGGAATTTTATGTTTATTGAAATATAATTTAAAAAGTAATAAGAATGCAGAATAATTATTGGCATTGGCATTGTATACGGCATTTCATTAGAACTGAGGGTCAATGGTTTGCATAGTATTTGCTCTAAGCCAGTGACTGTTAATTAGGGGACCATATTAGAATCACCAACAGGGCTGGCTTCCTAGACATAATCCCTTTGCAGACACACAGGATTACCTGCATTTAAAAGGGCCCCACACTTGGTTTAATGTTCTGCTGATGCCATCCTGAAATTTTTTTAAGTTTATTTATTTTGGGGGGAGGAGAGAGAGAGAAAGAGAGAGAGAGAGAGAGAGAGAGAGAGAGAGAGAGAGAATTCCAAGCAGGCTCTACAATGTCAGTGCAGAGCTTGACACAGGGCTCAATCTCACAAACCATAAGACTATGACCTGAGCTGAAAACAAGAGTCAGACACTTAACTGACTGAACCACCCAGGTGCCCCACCATCTTGAAATTCTTAATACTTTCATCTTTCCACCTATATTTTGTAAATGAAGTCCTATGGAACAACAGAGCATGTACATGACATGTGTATCTCCAGTCATCCCTTGCCTCCCCTTTCACCTACAGTGTTTACAGTGGCCCAAGGAGCATAGAATTCTGGAGTTCAGCAAGAGGCTCCAAGTAGATATTATTGGGGACATATATTTAAGCAAAATCTCCTTCCAACTCAGGCAACCTTTTCACAAAGGTAGATGAGGAAAAAACCATTTTCATTACTGAATAAGCATCCAACCATAATGTGATCTGTATCACAGGCAATCCACTAAAGAGATTGTGAAGACAGAAATTTCACTTTTTTATAGAGCCAAGCAGAGATAACTCATTACCACAAGTGTTTTCAAGATAAACGATAACTAGGTCTCAAGTAAGAGGACTTCACAGTACCATTTGTCACACGAAGCTCATCCTAAATGCACCTGGAAATTGGGATGACCATCTTGCCAGCTAAATAGCTTTATCCAAAGGAAAAATAAACTTCTCATATCCTTAACACAGGAGGTACTTTTTGATCAAGTCCAGGTTCTTACCCTCCCATAGAAACTGGGAGATATGGGCCTTCCCTTCCCTGATGACTATATTGCAATTGGTGGTTCTCAGGTCTTTGAGAAAGACATTCCTGGGTCCTCAAGCTAGCAAAAGAATTATTTAGTTTTTAAAGACTTACATACATTTTGAGACAGAAAGAACTCTCATTAAAATATTTCTAAAGTAAATGCCCTAAGAAAAGAGGGGAAGGGAGACTTTCTTTCCATATTTTCAACAGAGAGATTCAAGTCTCCTATTTCTAAATGTGCATTTGTCTTTACCCTCTGACTAAGGTGGGGGTGCTGGGTGCTGAAAGCCCCCAGAGACTACTCTTGTGTTTATCTGCTTTTAATACAGAAAGAAGTCCATGGTGACCAAGGAATCATATCATTTCCTCTCTTACTTATGTTTCTTCCCTGAACTCACCAAACACTATTCCAAATAATGACAGAACAAGAAAAAGAGAAGGCTTCTTATAAGTGCTTTTTCTTCCATCTTTTCTTTACTCTTGAATAAGTGGAAGGTAGAGAGTGTTGGTAGAATGTGGGCATATCGAGAACTGAAATAAAAACAGTTCAGTTAGCTTGTGAAGTTTTCCACTGTTCTGATAAGAAAAGATACATATGCATGCAGAGCTATGAGTACGAGTTGTGTAATTTCAGTGGTATCACATATCACTTAAATACTCTTATATTTGCATTTCAAACCAGCACTGTAAAATATAAAGATAAACAATAAAATTCATCTTAACAACTCAAAGTTTTACTCTTTTAAAAATAACAACATTAAATGGCAAGTACAAAATATCATGACAAGTTGAGTGGGATATTATGGAAGGAAAGGGTAAAGGTTTTTTCCCCCCTCTGCCTTTTGAGCAAGAGGCCCTGCATTTCTGTTTTGCATGGGATCTTTCAGATCATGCAGCTAGCTCTGATCACTGGACAGGCTTAAAAAAATAAAGTTCTCTGATTATGCGTTCAGACCTATGGGATCACAATCTCCAGGCAGGGGGCCCAGACATTTGTGGTTTTTAAAATTTAAATGTAAAATAGAGGATTCTGGTGAGTATCTCTGATTAAGAACCACTACTATAGGCCTTAAGGAGAAGACAGTGCTGCCTGGAGTGGTCAGAAAAGGCTTAATGAAGAATAATTTGGAAAGAACCTTGAAGGAAAAATAAAATTTAGTTGAGTGTAAGTTTAAGTGGGATGCTATTAAGGCTAAGAACACTATGAACAAAAAACATTAAAGATGTGTCAAATAGAGTGTTAGAAAGGACAGGGAGACAATTTGCTCTGGGCAAAAGAAATAGGTGAATGATCAAGCATGTGACCCCAAGATTGTTAAAGCCTTTTTTTTTTTGGAAACATTGAAGAGCACAGAATGCTCCTAAGAAATGGACTTGGTGCCTTATGCAGGAGAGAGTATTGAAACAAGAGATGGGAAGCAGGAAAGAGAGTGAGCATGACATTGCAGAGCTCTCTACTGACAAATGACAGTGCCTACAACAGCATAGTACTTTCAAAAATACGGTTTAACAAATGTACAATATAACAAACCAATGATGTGAAAATGTCAGCTCAATTGAACCCCAGCACCTGAACATTAGCCAGAGCAAACTGGCATGTCCTTCAGCACATGTAAAAGGACCAAGATTATTAAAAAATATATCATGCATTTTTAAAATTAGAATTTTACATTTAAATTTACTTAATGTGTATGAAAACACAATTTCATCATTCTGTTTTCTGAAAATGCAAAACTTCCTGCAGAATATTTGGTGGTTTGCAAAGGATTATGGGTGCTGTGGATGGCCCTTTCAGCAGACTGTGGCAATGACCGTTAAGAATGAAGCTGAAATAACAGAAGCAAGGAATAAGAAGGGGAAAAAAATATCACAGAATTTGTTGACTGATTATAAATGACTAAGTAACAGTGGAGTCAAAACTGGGGAACATGGTGTTGCCAAAGACAAAAACTGAGATTTCAGTTTGGTTCTGCTTTTGGATAAGGTGAGTTTAATATAGCTGTGGAGCAAGTCAATGGAAATGAACAAGTGCCATTGATACCAACCACAGAGCCAAGATCAGAGGAAAAATTATTACTTGGGCAAAGTCTAATGATAGAGATTTTATTTTATCTGGATAGGAAATGAAGTTGTGATAGTGGATGAATCCTCCAGAGGAGAAGCTTTAGCTAGCGCAAATCTTGATAAAAACTGACAGAGGTGATTATCAAACGAGGAGAAAACTAATTCAGAGAGGTTTCAAAAAAAGTCTAGATTGATGTAGTCACAGGAACCAGTGGAATATTTTGTGTAAAATGCACATTATACCAAACAGTTCATTGCTATCTCTGAATTCTGTACACATCTTTGCAATGATCTTCTTTCCTGATCCTCTTATCTGCTTCCTTTTAATTACATGCTCGTTTTGATACTATTCTAAGTTTGGGGTTCTCCCTTTGTAAGTAATATTAAGTTTATCTTCTATTGCTCAGAGCATTTATGTTGATACAAGTGCAAAGACAAGGTTGCATTTTAAATGCCTATTAATATTTATTATTGTCACAAAGCAAGAATATTCAGCATTATTAATAGACCCATCATCTAAAAATCCCTGGATGTATTATCAGTTATATTTCCTGATAGAATTTTTCAATGTCATTTTATGTTGTGTCCCTCACAGAGACTAGTGTTAAAGTATGAAAGGGGGAAGAGACAAAGTCATGCATAGACACAAAACATAAAATATATAGGCATAAGCTTAATAAGATAATGGGCAAGTCTTCCTCAGTGACAGAAAAATATATTTGAGTAAGTAGAAAGATACTCATTTTTCTTGAATAAGAATAATAAATATCATAAAGATATGAGTTCTCCATGCATTAATTTATAATGCAGTACAACCCCATTAAAAGTAGTTATCCCCCCTTCCTTGAACAAACAAACTGATTCCAAACTTGCTTTCTGGAGTAGTCAGGACAGGCTTAATGAAGAAGGATTTGAGATGAGATGTGATAAGATAGAAAAATAAGAGAAATGAAGTAGGGAACTGGTCCATTAGAAATTTTAACAGACATCTTCAGAATTAAAGTAGTGTGGTACTAGCCTATGAATGCTTAGTTAAAACCACAGGTCAGAAAGACATTGTATATGAAAATGTAGTATATTATGAAGGTGGCATCTTAAAACATTAGAGGAACAGAGAGACTTTTTAACAAATGATTTGGAATAACTGGATAGCTAGTTGGAAAAAGATACCATACCTCACCTACATAAGAATAAACTATAAATTAAATGTCAAAATAAAATGAAATAAAACCATACAAGGACTAGAAGAAAACACAGTTAATTCTTTTATGACCTGAGTGGAGGGAAAACTGTCTAACTACAACTTAAAATCCAGATGCAATAACAGAAGCAAGCAACATTTTTAGACTACACTGAACAACAGTAAAATCCTTTTCCATGGCAGAAAAACACCATAAGCAAAATCAAGGATAAATACAAATTGTTAAGCAGCAGTTGCATTGTATAGTACAGGTCAAAGTTACTTTCCCTAATATGGAACAGAATTCTAAAAAATACAGGAGGAAAAGAGCAAAGATAGATAGATCGATAGATAATTTCAATAAATTAATATATACATATAAGGATATATCAATACATGTTTATATACATATTAGAAAATTGGGTGCACAAAATGAACAGACATGAAAGGCATATACAAAGAGCTTGTAACATAAGAAAAATATTCAACTTCACTCACAGTAAAATAAATGCAGTTTAAACTGAGAACGCATTTTTCACCTATCAAGTTGGCAAAACTTTAGAAGCTTAACAATATAGACGCAGTGGCCCTCCCACTCATTGCTGGTGGGAATGCAAAATTGCACAACTGCTCTGGAGGGAAAAAAGCTCTATGGAAATTTATTCTTCAAACCAGCAATCCCACATCTAGAATTTCCCCCTAAATTTATACCTACAACAATACAGACAAAAATATTCACAAGGCTATTTATCTCTCATTTGTAATAGCCAAGTACTGCAAGAAACTAAATGCCCATACACTGGAGAGAGCTGGATAAACTATGATAACAGCCACATGATGAAGGATTATGTAGTGTTTAAGAGGAAGATCTATATTAACTTCTGTGAAGTAATTTTTAGAACGTGTGGCTAATTGAATAAAGTAAGGTGCAAAGTAGAATATGTGATATATATGAGAGAGAGAGAGAATGTGTGTATGTATATGTCTCTGTGGGAAGAAGAATCAATCTAATGAAATATGTTAAGTCTAAAAGGAAATTTATTATATACAGGTGATCTGTAAGGAACAGAGTGGAAGCTATAGCAAGTCGGATAGGATTTCACTAATCATCTCATTTAATATAATTTTAATTTTTGGACCAGGTTAATATTTTATATATTAAATAAAAGATAGGGATTCAAAATTTAATGCAAACTTAATCAAATGAACCTAACTATGTATCAAATAGACAATATAACCACTCAGAAGGAAATAATAAAGAATCAAGTAACTTCTGAAGCATGGGCTCTGACTGATGCACTGACAAGGCATCATTCATGTAGTATTCCTGAGAACCTCGTGCCTTGAAAGTAATCAGGAGGAAATAATGTGACAAATTAAAATTGAAGAATAATTGCAAAACTGGTATGGGATCTTCAAAAAGTGTAAAAGTCTAGAGAGTTTTAAATAAAAAGGAGACTGAAGTGACATGACAATGAAATGTAATACATGCTCTTAAGTGGATGCCAGATTAAAGAAAAAAAAACCCAGCAACTGAAAAGTTTTTTATTGTGGCAATTGATGAAATCAAAATTAGAACTGTATATTAGATAGTGGTATTCTATAAATACCAAATATCCTGACTGTGATAATTGTATTATGTTTATATAGTATTTCTCTCTCCCTTTTTTTTTTTTTTTTTAACAGATACACATTCATCTATTTGGGATGAACTGTTACAAGGCCTATAATGAGCTCTCCAATGCTTTAACAAATAAATGAATTAATAATCAAAAGGAAAATGCATTTGTTACAGAGAACAAAGGATAACAATTAGTCAATCTAGGAGAAGGTGTAGGAGCATTACAGTATTACGTTTTTTTTCATTCTGTAGGTTTGAAACTTCCCAAAATAAATAACAGGGAGCAGGGGAAGAAGAACATGCATAGGCCTATTCATCAGGAGCAAGAGTAGTCAATCTACTCCTATCCCACCTCTAGCCCCTTTGGGTCAAAGAATATGCATATCCAACTATTGCTATGGATGAGTGTTGCTACTTCTGTTGACATAACCTTGATGACATAGTTTTGTCCCAGAGTATTTCCCTGCAGGGAGAGAGAGGGAGATTCATGCACTAAGCTTTGTTTAGAAGGATGATGAGCCTACTGCAGAGAAGGCATAGGCCTCCAGTGCTCTTCATTGAGGGATAATAGATTTACAATCATATGTCCATATTCTGCTATAGCAAAGTGTGAGGACTGAGGAAGGAAAAAATACTTTCTCCCCAAAGTATTGGTTTTGGGGGGCGGGGAGTACTCAGCATATTTGTTATAACCATCATCCTTGGAGATCAATTTAGCCTTGAATTCTTGGTCCAACATGGAAAGGACACTGAGCATCTAATTCAGGCCTTCTAGGCCTTACTATTTGGATTCTGATGCCAATCCAAAAGTTTCTCCTTTTTATTATTTTTATTTTTTAAGGGAGTGATCAGTTCTTCTCTATTATAAGTTTGAATGGGTCCTTTGGATCCTGTCCCAGAAACAGACCAAACCGTGGACTGTGTCACAAACCTGACATAAACCTAAATGCGTGACTAGGTTGGTGTGTTTTAGTTACATGTACCTGGTGTGGGAACAAGACCCCCAGAGATCCTGCTTCCTGAAACAGAGACCTGCCTGCCTTGGTCCTCCCTGGACCTCCAGGGAGAGCCAGATTTGATGTGGCTTTTGGCTAGAGGACAGGGAACAGACTGTGCTGGGGAACTGGCTACTTGGAAAGTCTATTTAAAAAAAATGTGGGCTGGCAAATTTTGATGTCTTTACAAGGCTGCATGTAAGACAATTAGACTTAATTTATCTTAAAAACTAACTTCATGTATCTGACTATAGATGTCAGCTTGAATAAAATAAAATAAAGACATAAAATCCTAAACAAAATCTCATACATCTTAGTTTTTGACTCAATGGTAACAACTGGGAAGTCAGAGATTCTTTATTTTAGGCCCAATTTTGGTGCAGACTCTCTTATAAGATTGGAAAAAAATCACTGACTTTATTACGTCCCATCAGGTTATTCAATCATTGGAGAATAAGAATCCTAACCATTCTTTCAGATGACTCTTAGGAATGACTAATAAACAAGAAGGAATCTTGCCTGGAAGTTACCAAATATTATGTAAATGTGTACTGATTAAAACAATTCAACCAATTTTGT
>NC_043705.1:82830614-82859942 GCF_006229205.1 Suricata suricatta
ATGCCGGCACTAAATGCCCACTCTTTTCCCCTCGAACTCATCCTTTGCTTGGATAATTTCCATTTAGTCCACAGGTCTCAATTTTGATAATATTCCCCTTTAGGAAGCCTTCCTTGAACTTCAGGTCAGTGTTTCGTACGCTTCTTAGGTGCTACCTCCCAGGCTACACTTTTCCTGTGATAGCCTTACTATTCAGATTGTAATTGCCACATTGCTTTGCTGTGTCTTCATGCCACAGCATTAACCTTTACATTTCTAAAATGTGCATGTAGCATCCACTTAAATATTTACTGATAAGCAGTATTATATTATTATGATTATTTTATAATAACAGTTACAAATGACTTCCTTTTCTTCAGCTTCTTCTCTGCACTTTGTACTGCTGCCAGGATGGCCTTTCTTAAATTCTGCCTTCATCAATGTACTGTTCAAAATCTGTTAATGTCACTTAGTTTATGACATAATGTAACTTGAACTTACATGCATAGATGTTAAGGTACTTTAAATTATTTTTAAAGTTTTAATTCCAGTATAGTTAATATAATGAGATATCACTTCATACCCGGCAGAATGGCTAAAATCGAAAACACAGGAAATAACACATGTTGGTAAGGATGTGAGGAAAGAGGAGCCCTTGTGCACTGTCAATGGCAGTGCACGCTGGTCTCAGCCACTGTGGAAAACAGGATGGAGGTCTCTCAAAACACTAAAGCACTTTTTAATACGGCTTCTTCCCATCATTCTCCCTTTAGGTTCCTCCACTTCTCTTGTGTGTTTTTAAATATTTTATTTATTTTTGAGGAAGAGCAGGAGTGCGAAAGAGGCAGGGAGGAGGGGACAGATGATCTGAAGCAGGCTCTGTGCTAACAGCAGTGAGCCTGATGTGGGGCTCAAACTGAGGAGCCGTGAGATCATGACTTGAGCTGAAATTGGACGCTCCACCAACTGAGCCACCCAGGTGCCCCTAGGCCCCTCCACCTCTCCTCGCATCTTCCACTTGAGTGAGGCCAATCGCCTTAGTCTACAATTTATAAGACTCTGGACAAAACTGTACATTCATTTGTGATTCACTTTAGTCCAACCCTAAAAATGCCTCCTACATCCACAGTTCCTACTCTATGTGGTGTTTTTACCACGGCCCCTCCCCCAAGGAGTCTTATTTATGAGTCATAGTGCCAATATGCATACATTTTGCCACCTTGGTGACTAGCCCCATCCAGTGTGTGTGTGTGTGTGTGTGTGTGTGTGTGTGTGTGTGTGTGTGAGAGAGAGAGAGAGAGAGAGAGAGGGAGAGAGAGAGAGACACACACTGTGTGTGTGTGTGTGTGTGTGTGTGTGTGTGTGTGTGTGTGCAGTCTGGAGTGTGTGGTCATGTGTTCATGCTTGTGTGTTCATGACTGATAGAAGAACAGCCAGCCTCTAGATGAGCTAGAATCTTTGAAGTAGCAGTGGGCAACTTCTGACTAATATGGACAATAGTGATTTAGGAACCTATCAGACCAATCTCTTAGCAAATCTGAATGAGGTATTAGTTAGCCAGGTAAATATGCAGACATAAACAGACTAAAAGAGAAAGAGACTGAGTTAGCGAGGAAATAGCACATAATAGGAGAAAAGCAGGCAATAAGCCATGTGTGCAGAGCCCATGAGGCAACAAAAGCTGTGAATAAAAAGAATCAAAGAACTATACAGAATAGAATGAGGTGGTTGGTAGCAGTTGAAAATCAGGAATGGTGTAGAGCAACAGCATAGCCAGGTCCCAAGTGCCATACTGAACTGTGAATCACCTCTCAGTTCCTGCCCCATAAGCCAGTCTCCACAAAATCAAACTGTACAATTCATTTCATTTCCATAATGCCCAATCTGTAGCCAGCATGTCCTGTTCTAACAATCATGCATCTGATTTAATTTATCCTGAGTGAATCTCTGTTACTGAAAAGCTCTGAAAAAACTTTGCAGTTTCATTTTGCCTTTATAAAACAGTGAAATTCAATTTCTTTTGGAGGAATTCCATAAGATCAGACATGGAGAACACAGTATAGCCTTTTGTTGTATAGCATCCAGTACTGAAATTTTGTAAACTGCACCATCACTGCAAAGAATGAATGAGCATCTTGCTTTGCTAAAAATGGTTTCCCTCTTAACAAGTTTCATGCACATTGTGTCTTTTATTTATTTTTTGTACAAAATTGTTACTGAATTGTGTGAGCACTATAATTATGTTTCAACGTTGACAGGTAAGACTGAGTGTTAACTGAAGTGATTCTTTCAAGTGCATTACAAGTACTGCATACTTATTGAAAATTACTTGGCTTATCCGGTCAATACTCTGTAAATTAATTGAAGGAATTGATTCTTGGTGTTCACTGAAAGTCAAGCAGCCTTAACATGAAATAATCGTAGAGTAGAAAACCAGACATTGTTGAGAAAAACATTATATGGGGTGGAATAAACACTGGACCTGTGCCCCTTAACCTTTGCTTCTTTTTTCTCCCCAAATTTCAGATCCCTCTAAATACCATTTCCCTCTTTATCCAGTATGTATTCAAAATGCTTCACCTCCACTGCTCTCTTGCCATCAGCCCTAATCTCTCTGTTCCCCTGCCCTTTTGCCTACTATTCTGCAAGATCCAGACTCAAAATAACTCTTCTAGATTTTGCCTCACTGAATACTAGAATTGTGAGCACCACTAAGAAAGTAAAACAACTGTGAAGATACGTGCCATCGCACATGTGTTGTTTGTAACCTCAGCTTAGTACTATCTTTACGGGCTTGGTCAGTTGTCACTCTTACTCCCCTAACAGAGAAGTCAAGATTGTTCTGTTCTTTTTGAGTCTTCCATCTCAGACCTCATCTCTTTCAACAAGGACTTTGCTATTCCTTTCTTACACATACATTCAGAATAGAAACCTTTAGGCATGCAATTCTTCCCGCAAATTATCTACAGCGGCACCAATCTCAGCTTTCTGTTCAATCTCAAAACTAGGAAGTACCAAAGTACAATTTCATCCAGAAGAGAAGGGTCTTAAGAATTTTCTGGAGTAGGACAAATACCTATAGGGATATTTATTCTTCTCTTGACATTAGTGAAGATATTGTTCAAAGATACCAGTTTTGCTAAACTGAGGCTTCTACCTGCTTGTGGTTTTTATTAGATCCAAATTACTGGGATTATCATAAAGGGTTTTGTTTTCCATGCAGTGATAAATAACTAGAATGAGAGTCAGTAATCTGATCTTTTTTCAGGCTTAGCCTCCCTGATGCCTGGTCCCAAGGAAGCAATGATCAGTTCACAAAAGGTAAATATAATTAAAAAAAATTAGAGACTAATGTTCTTCAATTAGACTAAATTGCGTTCAGCTTATTTCAGCTCAGTTTGATCCCTGAAATTTTTCTGCAAAATCCTACAGTAAAGTAAGATACTGTGGCTTAGTTATATTTAATATTTACTTTGACCTAAGCAAAGCCCATGAAATATTATCTTTGAAAATCCAAATGCTTTAAAATAATAGGTATGCATTAATTTCTTCATTTAATATAGCTAAAAAGGGAAAATGAAGGAAAATTCCTTTGGTATTACTGTTAACACAGAACAAGATCCAATTCTACATTATAATCAATATATTCAATTAATTTAAGCCAATGACTTAAAAATGATAGATATTTAAAATTCTGTACAACAAATCTTTTATCTTTATCTCCCTCCTCTGAGAAGTTGTATCTATGCCAAGCACTATGGATCCTTAACATTCTCCAGGGCCTTGTTCCTAGATTGTATAATTCAAAGCTACCATTTCTATATAACGTAAGTGGCGGTTCTAATACCGTAACGATGGTCGCTGCATTGTCATCATTAATATATGCATATTATAGCTATGTATACTAGATGTTACATAATCATCACACTTATAATATTAGTAATAAGATAGCTTACCTAGAACTTTGCATGTGAGACAATTTCTTAAGAGCTGAGTATGATTCCTCTTTATTTTGTAGGTGAGAAACTGAAGATTTGACCCATTAACTAGTTTGGCAGCAGTTAAAGCTAGTACACTGTTGAGTCAGATTTTAACCTACGCCAGCCTAATCCTAAATACTAGCTTTTAGTTACTACACTGTATTTCATCTCATAGAGATGTTACTATTTGTGTTCACATGTAGTGTGCCTATCTTTGACCTTGATAGTCAACATATGAAGTAAGTATTATCATCTTCATTTCCAAAATTAAAATCCTGAGGGCCAGGGAGGTTAAGTGACTTTCCCAAAGCATTTAGGTGGTAGGTAGCAGGATTGGCCCCCTGATGGCAATTTCACCTATAGACTTTTCTATAACATTCTTCAAGGCACATAGCACATATGGCTACAGGCACAAAGAAGTCTCTTGTAAATTTCAATAAATAATCTTCATAACATTTAAAATGTTTTTTCCTAAATTAGTTATCGCCACAGTTTTTTTGAGGGTAAATTGTGTATCAAACTCTGATGGATAGTAATAACAGGTTCAGAATTAGAACTGACCAATTATGTTCTCATTTGTCATCTCCATTTGATTTTCTAGATACATCCTTATATTTTTCTTCCTTTATTTTAACCTCAAGTTTTAGAACATTTCCATAGTCTTAAAACCAATTTCTGTAAAAAATGAGCATTGTCCAAAGTGTACTTTATAGATGATATTATGTGATGTATGGATCATACTCTTTTTAGTAATTGACCTCTCTGAAAGGAGCGGGTTGTTATGGTTACCACAGGGACAAAGTAAGAGAGAAGGAGAGAGAGGAACAGAGAGGGAGAGAGGTCACTTTGAACCAATGTATTGCAGAGTTTTGTTTTGAGTGATCCTGTTAACAATTTCCTGACTGACCTACCTCACCATCCTCTCAGGAAACAGAGAACTAATATGCATAAGCATGGGAAAGTGGACATACTGTTTCTTAATTCTTTTGGTATCTGATCTATTCCAAATTCCATAGATGTGGGATCTGCCTCTCCTGTGCTTTTGTGAGCATACCCTTAAATAATTTTGACAAGAGTTCTGAACACACATTAACAATTATAGTACTAAACTGTGTAAATGTTGGATAAAGAAGGGAGAATCTTAATGCCTTCGGTCAGTTTTTCTTTGTTACAGTGAGTGGTATTTCTCTGGTTAGGATTCTGTTGAAGACCGATAGTCATTTGCAAATCAAAAAGCATAAGTTTCAGTTATGCAAATATTATGTCCTTATGCTATCTGATATGTTTACTTGGAACTCTGAACACCTGCAGATACGATCGGTAAAAGAAAAGAAAAATTACTCAAAGGAAGTTAAGTCTCTGACTTATCTCTTTATACAAATTTTCAAATGTTTAATCAAGACACAAGGAACAAACATTCAAATAAGAATTCTTTTTCATCCCTGTATCAGGCTGTATTATGGGATATTATAAAGTAAAAATAATTACCTTTCCAAGAGCTTAATACTAAACAAAAGGCAAAGACAGAAAAATACTTCTCCTCTCCACTGCCTTCTATAACTTTCTTTTTGATTGATTTCTGCTCACCTTTTGAGAAATATTGGGATTAAAGTGCTCCTCAGGCCTAGAAATTTACACTGTCTGTCATTCATGGAGTTGCCACAGTACAGATATTTACTGAATACCTACTATGTACCAGACAGTGCTAGCTACTTTGCAGGACTTTGGGGGGGCGGGTATTGGTGCTCAACAACCACCTCATTATCTGCTGGAAAAGACTGAGATTTAAAGAAATGGCCAAGGAGATTTGGAAAGACCAAAGGAAACAGTGGTATGTATAAAGAATAGGAAGGGCAGATTCCTCTAGGGGTTAGTGAGAGGAAATGGGCCCTACCGTGCTGACAAGTCGGTGGTAGGAACTTGGGAATATTGTGTATAAAAGGAATAACAAGGATGCTTTGAAGTCAGTACATGAAGTATGGAGATTATTGAAAGGAATTGAAACAAGTGGTAAACTACTGGGGAAAAAAATTGGAGTGCAGAATTCTGAAAGAACTAGAGCTATAGGAAAGGATCTGGACCTATCAAGCAAACTTAGAGAAGTCAGTCCAGTAATCAGCTGAGTTTTACCCTTGAGCATTTGCCAAATACTAAACTGGGAAGTGAGGTGTAAAATTGGAAAGAAACTGAACAGAAACTTACTACACCATAGATTACAGGCTACAGGGACAAGAATTTCAGTCCAGGATCTATCAGGGAAGATATGGCTGACTAAAAGTCCAGGCTTTCAGTGGACAGTTGAGAACCCTGTTAAGTCTATGATGTAGTAGTAAAAGAAACTTGGACACTGATGAATCTAAACCTCAGGTCATCTCCATATTTTATTAAATTGAAATAATCATTTTACTCTAATTTTCCTCCAAAAGGAAAGTAAATCTTCTCTGTAGAGAGATAAAACTGTCTATCATCTATTTAATTTTACCAAAAGCCTTGGCTATCACCCAAAAAAATTTACAAGGCATGCAAGGATTATTCTATGAAGATTTTTTCAAACTATTAAAAATATTTTGAAAGAAATGGAAAAAAAATTATTTTTTCAACAGAGAAAGTATGAAAACCCAAATGGAAATTCTAAATCTGAAAAACATAATCCCTGAAATAAGTAGTCAGAGGCTGGGTTTGGGAGAGTTTAGACAGAACATAGTAACATAGAAGATGGATCAGTTAGGGACTTCTGGATGACTCAGTTTGTTGAGTGACTGCCTCTTGATTTTGGCTCAATTCATGATCCTAGGGTCCTGGGTATGAGCCCCACATCAGGCTCTGCATGGAGCATGGAGTCTCCTTAGGATTTATTCTCTCTCTGTCTCTCTCTGTCTCTCTCTCTGTCTCTCTCTCTGTCTCTCTCTCACACACACACACACACACACACACACTCACACACAGATTTAAAAAAAGATGAATCAGTTAAAAAAGATACAAACTGAAGCACACACAGAAAAAGGAAGAGAAAATATGCATCAGGCCACAGATCCAAAATGTATAAACCCTAAGCAAGATAAGGTCCAAGAAAACAACATCTACTCACAACAACGGAGTGAAACTATGGGAGATCAAAGACAAAGAAAATAATCTTAAAAGCAGAGGGAAAAAAGACACATGGTCTTCAAAAAGGCAATAGTAAGACAAACAACATTATTTACGATAATCAAGACATAGAAACAACCTAAGTGCCACTGACAAATGAATGGCTAAGGAAATTATGGTGTATTTATATATGCAATGGAATACAATTCAGCAGTAAAAGGAAGGAAATACTGCCATTTGCAACAACATGGAAGGACCTTGAGGATATTATGCTAAGTGAGATAAGTCAGAGAAAGACAAATGTTGTATAAATCTCACTAATGTATGAAATCTAGAAACAAAGAAAAGAGATCTAATTTGTGGTTTCCAGAAGAGGCAGGGAGTAGGCGAGTAGGGAGTTGGATGAAGGTGATCAAAAGGTACAACTTCTAATTATAAGATAAATAATAATAAATTACAGGGATGTCATGTACAATGTGATAACTATAGTTAACACTGCTGTATGTACGTTTGAAAATTTTAAGTGAATAAATCCTAAAAGTTTTTATCACAAGGAAAAAAACCCTATTTTGGTATTTATAAGAAGTGATGCATATCATTTATTGTGGTAATTATTTCATAGTGTAAGTCATGCTGTTCACCTTTAATGTATACAGTGTTGTATGTCAATTATATCTCATTCAACTGAAAGAAAAAGGAATCCTATAATCAGCAAAAAGATTCACTGAAAAGATTATTTTTTAAATCTCTTAAAAACATTTTTTCAAAAAGAATTTTGGAATAAAAACTAGAGACTTTTCAAAAAAATAAAAATAAACTGAAAGAATTCATTGCCAACAGGCCCACATAGAAAGAAAGAAATACCAAAAGATTTTTTAGGCAACAGGAAATAATCCTAGGTGGAGGCAGAGTATTGCATGAGCAGATGAAGAGCTCCAGAAAGATTAAGATTGATCTAAATGAATTTACAAGTTTAAACCAATGATGGTAATGTCTGGTGATGTTAAAATTATATACACGGTAAATACCTAGCAATAATAGTAAAAATGTGAAAGTTTGGTAAATGGACTTAAAGTATTGCTAGATCTTTTTATTGTCTAAGAGTTACTAAACTTACTAATGTATGATGGACTCTAATAAGTCAAAATGTCTTTCTTAATATCTATAGTACACTAAAGTAATAAAAAATGTACAGTCAGTAAACCAAAGGAAAACCAAATAAAAATTGACTAATCCCAAAGAAAGCAAGAAAGCAAAAACTGATAATACTCAAGAATAGTAAGGAGATAGATTTAAATGGAATGTATAATTCCACTATATGTAAATGATCTAAATATTTCCAATTAAACATCTAAGATTCTCAGATGCTATAAAAATATTAACATAATAATCAGAAAATTTGAAAATAGAATGGAAAAGGACATACCATGAAAATACCAAAAATAATTAAAGCAGTTATACTAATAACAACAAGTTCAGATTTAAGATAGGAAGTATTACTGGAAATAAAAGGGACAAAATTTATTCTTTAGAAAGATCAATTAAGCATGAAGATATTACAGTTCTAGATTTTTACATAATTAAAAGCCTACCCACAAACTATAAAAAAATGATCAGAAATAAAATAGGTAAATATATGATAATGAGTGGAAATTTTACACATATGTCATCTTCCACATACTTAAAATATTTCTTTTCTTTTTAATTTTTTAATGTTTTATTTATTTTTGAGAGAGAGAGAGACAGCATGAGCAGGGGAGGGTTAGAGAGAGAAGGAGACACAGAATCTGAAGACAGGCTCCAGGCTCTGAGCTGTCAGCACAGAGCCCAAGGCGGGGCTGGAACCCACGAAGATCATGACCTGCCTGAGCCGAAGTCCAACACTCAACCGACTGAGCCACCCAGGTGTCCCTAAAATATTTCCTATTTGAAAATAAGTTACAGAAATGTGATTGGTCTTCCTTCACTGTTTTATTAAGACTATGGAAAAGCTTAATTTCCAGCTGAATGCTGTTAGATAAGCTGTAAAAACTTTTTATGATAAAAGTTGTCAAGGATTAAAATGGATTATTGAGAAAAGATGAAAAAAGCAGTCAGTTGAAGGTGATGTCTGCGGACAAGAGAGGTCTAAATCTATAACAGCACTTTAGAAACAGACGTAGGAATGAATGTGACCACAGGTTTCCAAACTTGGCCGTGCTACAAAAACATCTGGGGTCTGGGTAACTTTTAAAAATATAGACAGATATTTGGGTCCCAACCTTTCAGGTCCCGATTAGTAGGTCTGGAGTCCATGTCTCTGAAAGCTCGCTAAAGGATTCTGATACACAGTGAGGACTGAGAACCAAGGGATCAGATGTTCGCCTTCGCTACTCGGCTTCTGCCCTGCGGTACTCAGAAAACGCCGCGCGCACAGCCCGTGCCTGGCACCTCCTGGAGTTGGGCAGCGTGGCAGCCCTGTTAGATGTGTGTGCGTTCTCTGTTATACTATTTTCATATTCCTGATTAGGACACTGAGAAATTATGAGATCTAATGACTCATGCAAGCCTGAAATATGAAATGTAGCTTCAGATACATACATTTTTAGTTCCATTTTGTCACATCCCCTTCTTTTAAAAAAGTCAACTCCTTTCTTTGGCTTAAATGAGTTACTTAAATCATGCATGTGTATAGGAAAAAAGAAAACCTTACAAATGTATTCTAAAACAGATTTAATGTAATCCTAGTTAAAGTCACTAATGTAATCATATTTAGGGATACACTTATACTTCTAAATCTGGAACCAAATATGTGAAACAAATCAAGAACAAGTATTTAAGAATGGAAAACATCAAAGAAATTTCTTGACAAAAGCAAATGCCAACAGTTACTCTATTTAAATGTCTGTTATTGGTATTTCTTAGCCGAGTCTTTTTTTTTTTTTAACATATCAAAACAGGAAGTGAGTAGGGCCGAAATGTAACTCTAGTTGCATGTTTCCTTTCTCTCCTCATCTAATTTATTCCTCATCATAGTACTAGCTAGCTCTGTTACTGGAAGCTGCTTCTTTAGCTCCCTTTTGCCTTCACTGTTTCCCTGGCTATGGCTTAGGACTCAGAAGAGACTGTTTACAGGAGAAAGGGTGTTTAGATCATTTTTTGAGGGTGCAGAATGATCCCACGTTGCAGCAATGTTATGTAGATTATGATGTTTCCTAATGGCACCAACAACCTCTTCTACCCTGAAAACACCTGAAATATTTCTGTATTTATATTTTTAAATGCACCTTTTATTATTTTTAAACCACAACTAATTTGAAAATTGGTTAATCAAATTTGTATTAGCAAGAGTTGCCTATGTATCAATATACACATTATAGTAGCATAGGCAAATTCCAGTTAGGATGGATTAGCTTGTTTCAGACCAACTTTTCAATTAAAATCAACTAGAAAATCTGGAGAAAATTGAAATGAGCTCTTTGAAGGCAACAGAGAACTATTAATGTAGTGAAGAATTGAGAGTCCAAGTCTTGGAAATAGGGGGCAGGTAGAATAATAAGCCAAACATTTGGCTTTACTTTTCCCTTAAAGTATTCACAAACTTACAATGGACTACCTGAGAGACTGGGAAACTGGAGGGAGTAGCAGGCACTGAGAGAGGAGTTGAGACCAAGGAGCAGAGTAGAGCTTTGAGAGTTTCACAGAAGTGAGGGAGACAAAAACTAGAGTAAGGTCTACAAAAGAGGAAAGGCCCTAGCAAACACTTCCAGACGATCAGTTGAGGTCCCTGAAAAGCTACATGCTAGAAGCAAGGCTCCATGGAAAGAACCAGTCCTTACAAAGATGGAAACACAGCTTCCTATCTGTTTCCTATCAGACTGGATTAAGGTGATCTGCCCTTACTCTGACAGCTGGCCAAAATCTAAAGTAAACACTCTCAGTGGGAACATAAAATCATTCAGAGCCTGAAATTCTCTCTCCAACCTTCATAGATATTGTCTACCATGTAATAATGATGATAATAAAAAAACATACCACTCATACCAGACAAGATCAAATAATCAAAATCAAAAGGAAAATATTGATGATAGAAACCAGTCCATAGGACACACAGATATTATAGTTATAAGACAAGCTTTAAAATACTTGCCATTAGGATGCACAAAAGGTAGACGACAACGTGGACATCACCACAAGAGAAAGGAATTAAGTAAAAATTACAAAACTGAAAACTGTGTGTCCACATATATCCTCATCTTTCTATCTACTACTCAATCTAGCTGTGTCTCCTAATGATTGTAATTAGCCTAAATTCTGACGTCAGTTAAAGCACTCACGTATATGTATCTTTTCTTTTCCCCTACTATATTTTTTTCTCTAAGGCAGGAGAACATTTAATTGTCAAGATAGAATGCTAGAAACACTTCAATAAAAGCATTATATATATACCATATGTGTTTAATGTGTCATGTTATGAAACTGATAATCAGACATCTATAAACTATTCATTAACCAGGATCATTTATAATTCCATTATTAATGAAAAACGTTACTTATTTGAGCTGAGCTCTCCTTACAAGATTGCAGTCTAATTTGTCTGTCAGTCACAGATAAAGTTTTTGAGTTTCAAAATATCTCTTAATTCTTCCTAGGAGGAGTCCAGAGTAATTCAATATGTACTCTCAGTAAAAAGTCTCAGGTTGTTATTTAATCTAATAAAATAATTACTCTGTGAAGTCAGATGACAAACAGGAATAAAATCAATAATGTTCTTAATAGATGTTTCCTAGTTACAAATGTGTTTTTAAGCATTTTATGAGTTTATTTTTAGAATGTCATGTATCCATACATATAAATAAATGTATGTATACATATAAATATTTACTTTTTAAAATTGGTTTATAGATTAGTGAAGTGAATGCTTATTTTCTAGAAATTCGGAGGGGCCACAGGTGGAGGTAGCAATTAGGGGAAAAGGGAAAAAGAAAGAATATTTAAGATCTAAACCCTGTAAGTTAGGTATTATTTCTTCCATTATGCAATGATATGCAGAGAAATTAAGTAACATGATCAGACCCACAGAGCTAGTAAATGGCAGCACAAGAATGCAAACACAATTCTGTTTGATTTCCAAGCCTGTGTTCTTTCTAGTATACTGTGCTTTCTATGTATAGAAACAGCTGTATGGGAAGATTTATGTTAAAATTGGTGAGTACATAATCTTTTTAGGGAATTTGACAAAATTTTTATATGAAGCCTATTACACCCCATATGTGAGTATGGCCAGATAGTTCATCAAAGCTGGACCTCGTATTTCAAAGATGTATAGACTTCTATACATAATTTTTGAATCTGCTCTTTACAGTCTTCTCTAGGTAAGTTTAGCACACAGTGTTCCAGTTATATAACCTTGAGTGCACAGAAATACATTAGTTAAAATAAATCAATTCCATAAAATAGATAAGGAATAAGGTAAGTCTTTATATAAAGTGCTACGAATAGTTCAACAAGTGCATTACTCCAAGGAGGAGATAGAAGTCTCCTCATTAACTATTTCCTATCTTAGAGCTGAGTACAATGATGTTGTATTACAGCTAAGAAGTATGTATATTACACATCTATCATGCGGAATCTAATTTCTCTTTGCATTAAACTGCTTTATTATTCTATTATACATAATCATGAATATTAATGTTAGATCCTTTGACACTTAATGGATAAAAAATAAAGCCCAAAGGTCCTCTGTGTTTTCACAAGAGACCTAGTCAGCAATGCTCACACTGAAGCAAGTTGCTCATTTGTTTCTCTCTCTTATTCTCGGGTGCAAATAGTTTGATGAGTATTTGGGGTAGGGGATTAGGACAGGCCACAGCTACAAACTTTGACCCCATTATTTCCAGAATTCTTGGTAACAAACAATAGAGAACACTCTGGTTTGTTGAAACAGAGGGATTTTTGGTAGTTCACAAATCTCTAAGAGGGCTAGACAAGCAGGCTTGGATACTACCAGGCAGGAAAAATGCCCAGTTCATTGCTATAGACTTTTTTAATAAGCCAATGCAACTGCAGCCCAAAATTTAGCACTGAGCATGCTTACATATGAACACCACAAGTTCTACCATAGCAATTCCAGAAGAACCAGACTCTAACTCCACTCTGCATGTCGAAACTATTCTCTTTCCAAGGCCACAGCCTCAAGTTTCTCATTTTATTTATTTTATTTTATTTTTTTATTTTTTCCTCTTCTCCCCTCCAGATTTATTGAAATATAATTGACATAGAACTTTGTGTAAGTAAGGTACACAGTGTATTGATTAGACACACATATATATTGCTGAATGATTAGGGTTAGCTCATAACTCCATCGAAAGAATTATAATTCTTTTCAAAGGCTGAATGATACTTGGTGAGTCTCCAGAGGAATGAGCGCTTTCATAGCAATGGGCCTGCAGCTTTAAAAGAGAAGGTCCACCTCTACATGTTGACCTGGGGAGTTCTAGGGACATTGTTAACTGAAATGAAAAAAACAAACAAAGGAAATTCGTGTATATATAGTATGCTAGATTTTATGAGAATAAAACAGCTATAAGAATAGATATGTGTTTATATTTCATAAATATGTAACAAAAAATAAACCATAAACTCCTATGGTGATTACCTCTGAGAGCCAGGATAAAGTAGAGGTTACAGGGATGGATTAAGGCATTTCTTCTAATGTGCTGTTTCATATTTCATTTGTTTCTTTCTCTTTGTGTGTGTGTGTGTGTGTGTGTGTGTGTGTGTGTGGTAAAGTACAATCAAATTTACCATTTTAACCCTTTTGAAGTCTACAATTCAATCACAGTGAGTACGTTCATAGTATTGTACAACCATAGTAACTCTTTGGTTCCAGAACTTTCTATCACCCTAATAGGAAGCCCCATACCTACTATTAAGCAGTCTCTCTTCATTCTCCCCTCCATCTAACCCCTAGAAACCCCAAATTTGCTTTCCATATCTATAAATTTGCCTATTCTGGATATTCCTATAAATGGAATCATATAATAAATGGCCTTTTGTGCCTGGCTATCATAATGTTTTCCAGGTTAATCCAGGTGTAGCAGGCATTAGTACTTAATTTCTTTTTTTTTTTTGAAATTTTATTTTATCTTATTTTTTTTAATATTCAAGTCTTTTCCAGAGCCAAATGATTGGTGGCACCTAGGTCACATGGGCACATTCTGATTGCAAGGGAGTACAGAATTCTAACTCTTAGCTTTCCAGCCTCTTTAGAGGAAGGCAACAAGATTGAAAAGGATTGAAATGTATACTGAATGAGTCCATCTTCAAAATATGTTCCAATACACAGTCGGTATTTGTTTGATTTCCTTTACAGTAATTAGGATTTATTTTATTTGAAGATGTATTTTTATTCAATAGAGTAAAAATAGAAAATGTATAGTTTCTTGAAAGCTGATTTTGATTGCTTGTTAGTAGCTGGCTTTCCCATGCTTAGTGGGAAAATGTCATGATTGATTGGTATTATCTTCCTTATATACTGAAGGATCATTACTACTCTCAATATTAAGTGTAATAAAGTTTCACTAGTGGAAGAATGGGTACTAGAGCATCATAGTTATAAATGTAAGAGATGAACACTTTTGGTTTGCTTCCTACATATGTTTGTAGTTTAGTGTCAGGGCACCTTGAAGGTCAATGTGTTAACCACCAGAAGGGTTGCTACGGGATGCTAAAATTTTTCTTAATTCTATTTCCATAATACTTAGCGTGAAGACAAGTGTCACTGGCAGAGTCAAAATGTTTTACAAGATGGCCACTTGATGTCTAAGACACTGAAAAACCAAGCTACTCCTCCAAAGTGACAAGGTTTTCCATTTACTGTCCTTTTCTAGAGTATGGCCATGTCAGTTGACCTTGAGATTGAATAAATACTGTGCATCTTCTAGAGATTCAGTATAGTACCAAGCTCTTAGGAAGTATATTTTGCAAAGAATGTTTCAGAAAACATTTCAAATAGTGCTTCCATAAGTACATTTTGTTTTTATAGATAACTTGACACAAAATATCTATTTCCTTTGGATATTTGTTTTTTAGGCAATAGGTGAAGAGAAAAGTTGGCATGTACATGTGTGTGGGTGGGGAGAGATTTGTTGTATTTGGCCACATAGTAAGAATATTATAGAAAAAATGCAGTTAATAAACTATGACCTACATGTCTCTTAAAAAAATACACAAACATTCAATTTCCTAAAATAATGTTCACCTGCAGTCCCTTGGATGACTTCAGCTTAATTTCACACTTAATAACCTTAAAGATTAGAGTGCTTAATTAACAGCAGTTACTGCTGATTGCTTTGAAATGAAAAATGGATATCTAATATAAAGTCATAAATATTATACTTGATGGATTGGTGTTATTATTCACAATAATCCAGAGTCTTGGGCCCTCATCTAATTTTTAACATGATAAAATTAAATACTTATTGCTTTAAGGAAACAAATTGGTGCATCATAAAGATATTAATACATTCCACAAATATTGAATAAGTGCCTACTATAGGCCACAAACTATGTAGTAGGCAGTGGGGCTACCATAACCCCCAAGACAAGTGCCCTCAAGAAGGTCACAGACTGGTGGGCAACACAGACATGGACACTGTCCTAATATGGCATCATCATCAATGATACTATGGGAGCACGGCATGCTGTTAGAGAGCTGTATTGAGGGGAAGACAGCTGGGCTTGAACCTCATAGTTTTCCAGGCAAAGACAAGGTCATTCAAGGTAAGGATATAAAGGCAAACTGGCATGAAAGAGGATGGTGTATTTTGGGAAAACCATATAATTCTGTGTGGCTAGAACATTGGGTACATGTTGGAGAGACACAGGGATGAGTTTGCAAAGCAGACTGTGTCCTGCTTGTGAAGGACGTTAAATGTCATGCAAAAGAGTTCAGACTCTTCTTTTGCAAAGGGAGCCCAAAGAAGAGTTTTTAAGCAGTGTATTGACATAATCAGATTTGTATTTCACAAATAGAACTCTGGCAGCCACATGGAGGAGGAATTGGCAGGGGAAAAGCCTCGAGTCAGGGAAACTAGCTAAGACTCTATTTCAGAAGACCAAATGAGAGATGATTATCTTGAACCTGTTCCTCAAAGATAGTCTGACACCCACTGGCCCATAGAGAATGTTTCTTGATACTTCTGGCTTCTTCCCAATATCTACCCACATATATCAACTTCCCTTTGGGTTTTTGACCTTTGATTCCAGATTCTGTCCCTTTACATCCATTCTTTCTGGCTTCTAAGCTTAGTTCTCCCATCAAATTTCTTGCCTCACAATGAATGAACTCAGAGCAAAGACCTAGTAAATACCTGGTGTCTGATCTTCTCAGTCCAGACCTTAACCTGAACTTGGCTCCCCATTCATCCAGCTAATCTTCTTTGTTATAGGACAAAGGACCTGAATGTTGAATAGTAGCTAATTTGTCCAACCCATTTCTGCCCCTTTAAACACAGCTACATCACCCACATACTATGCCACAGGCTAGAAACGCTCACATGGGAATTCATAGGTAAGTTTCTGACTACTATGTTGGCCTTGCTGCTGTGGACTGAATTTACAATGTTGAGGATGGCCATTCACTAGAGGATGAGGAATTTATGAGAATCTAGATAAATTTGTATAGCCAGACCTAAAAAACTCTACTAGATCTTATGTCAAAATCAGGTGAAAATTTAAGAGATGTTATCAAGACAAGCAAATGCCCAGATCAAGGTGGACTCCTTAAGAAAAAAATGCCAAAGAATCAAGCCCAAGTCAGGCAAAGGGTGGGAATTTCACAGCCCATTCCAGAAAACAATGTGACTGTCACTGCTGGGTCAAAATGTATAAAAAATTGAAATGGATAGTTTCTCTCATGTGGATCTTATCTTCTGATACAGAGCACTAGGTATTCCCAAAATATAAGAAGTTCATTTGATTGACCCATGAGCCACCACTGCAACACTCTAACCTGAAAGTCAATGCAAAGATGTATTTACTGGCACAGAGCCATTCTCTCCTTCCATGCCCCTGATCCCTCCTTTTCTTTCTAGCCTAAGCTGCTGTAAGACAAAGTATGATAGAGCTGTGGCCAAGATCACTTTGTCTCCAATGGTTAGATACACCCATTTAAGTATTCTGGGGGAATTTTAGGGAGAAGGACTCAAACTTTTATGGCTCTGTTGGATACAGGTACACAGTTCACTATCCTACAAATCCTATGAGGGGTGGAGCATCAGGATTCTTCCACTAAGGATTGGCAGGACTTACAGTGGAGAAGGGAAGCTAATGTGACTTTATGGGTGGTGCCCTCTGGACGAATTCAATGTACTGCTATTGCTGCTTCCACATCTGAAACTACAGTAAGAACTGATATGTTATATGCTTGTACTTCCCAGTTTCTCAAATGCCAGAAGGAATTCTGATCAGGAAGAGTTGCCAGTAAAGAAATGCAGGTGAAACACATGAATTACTATCCAACCATCTCTTGAGCCCATCCCAAGGATGGCCTAACAACCTTAAAGGCCCCTTTGAGCTACAAGTCTCTATGACTGATGATTTTGCCTACTGAAGCCTGTGGCAAAGGGCACCTTCACCTGGAACTTTCCACCTAGAAGTACCCCTGTGGTTCTGGAGTCATCATTTCCCTGACATGCTACTGCCTAGATCCCTTTCGAAAAGTAGTTATTAGTTTGCTACTGGGCTCTTGTTGACACTGAACATCTGACCTACAGAGGCCTTGTAACTTTCCAGACTGATTTTCCCATTTGTGGGTGGGTTGACACGTACTCAGTGATGAAGAATGTATGAAAGGCACATCAAGCCTCACATATCAAACGGTAATGGGATATTCAAGAACATAGCCAGCCTGGCCCAAGCAGGAATGGCAGAAATGGCAACTGCCCTCCTAAGGGAAACTTTATTTCCAACTATACTGCCTAAAGCAAAGCCACTAGCTCAGTGGAATCTTCAATGCACAGAGGTGTCTCTACGTGACTGTGCCTGGTTCAATGATGGTTCAGCTAAGCTAAAGCCACACGGTGCTCCCTATGCTGCTGTGGTACTTCACGCTCAGTGCCACCAGTGCAGAACCAAAAATGGACATCGTCACTGTCCTCAATGTTTAGGACTCAAGGCTTTTCTTACAGTTTTGACCATTCTTCCCTTTCATGAGCATGTTTTATTTTTGTTTACTCTTGAGCTATTGCCAATGACTTAGCTGTTTTGTCAACCATCTGGGTCACTCACAGAGAAGCCCACAGTAGGGGCATGATCCTTAATGAGACTAACTAGAATCAAGTGGCTGGTGGAGCCTGCACCACTCAGATTGCTACTACTTCTGTGTAGACAAGTGATCTTTCTAGATACGGCAATATACCCACCATCATAGACTGAACAAAAAGAACATTTTGTTCTGAAGCCAAGGCTACTATTGCATGCTAGAGTTGTGACTCTTGCCGAGGTTGACCTGTTTGTCAAGGTGAAGGAGGCCACACCATACATGCACATGGGCTCCATCTGTTCCTTGCAAACTGACTATGTTGGACCTTTTATTCCCTCTTGGGCTCTTGTAATTCCTCTCTTCTGCTGACACTTTTATAGATTCCTGTGCTACTGTTCTAGTAGCCAACTCTGGTCACACCCTTGTGGTCCTTGAAACAAATTCATGCCATGTTTTATTGAAAAGGCAAAAAATAAAACACAACAAAATACTCAAGAATCAACTAGTAGTCATAGTATTTGATGACACTCTCTCTTTCACTCTCTCTACCACCCAAAGATATCCTGTATTGTGGAGTGTTGGAATGATCTTCTCAAAAAACAACCCCAAAAGACTAATGGCTACCTGTCTCATTTCCTGTTCCACACACTTTATCAAGGGAGTTTGTTCACTAAATGTGGCTGTCTCCAGAAAGGAATCATCTTATTTCAGACATTTCTTGTATAATATTCAAAAAGAAAGGGGTAGAGTGTTATGCAGATCTATTGTGGAAACTTGGGATTCCACACTGACCCTTCCTCAACACTCCAACTTCTTTCTTTACACCCTCCTGGTGGCAGCCAGACCAAAGAGACCTAGTAAATTCAAACTTAATTCTGGTACTACCATCTGATTCTCTTGTGGATTTGATATGGTTCTAGATCATAAGGATAATGACCACTTGGTTGAGTACACTGCTTGCCAAGTGGCCCATACAGGCCAAAGTAGTGGACATAAAGCATTTCTGTAAGTTTTGTAACTCTTTACTTTCTTCCATTCAAACCCTCTAGATGAAAGTTCTAAGGTTGAGGAAGGAATGATTTGAAATAAGGTAAATTTCTGGATTTTTTTCTACTGGAATAAGGCATACTGATTTTCTGGCAATAGAAGGATAGCCACAACCCTCACCCAGGGAGAAGAACACCTTAGACCTTGGTAGGTACAGGAGAAAGAGGGACATTAGTGATCTTCATCTTTCAGAACCACTCTGGAGCCTTCCTTAGGAAGGGAAGCGTCCTAGTGCAGCTCACCCTGACTATTGTGAGCTTTTTAAATTTAACTAGCTGCTAGGTCTGCCATTCCCCACCAGGTGGTTTTGACCTTGATTTAGTTACCATTCCTTTCACCCCACTAAGAAATCTCAATAACAGCAGAGGAAGGCCCCAGCAAAATACCTGCTGGCACTTTCAGATCCTTTAACCACTCACCATAGCCAATTACTCAATAATTTCATGGGTTGGACAAATGCCACATTGGTGGTGCCATGGACAAATAGGCTGGGATGAAATCCCTCAGGCAGTTCTTCTAAAATCAAGGATTAGACTCAATTACTCTAAGTACACTTGGAACCCTAAGCTGGCTAGGTTGTCACACTGGAGGTAATGTCAACCTGTGCCTGACAAAAGTAGGTCTCACTTGGTAGGCACAGTGATTGTAAACAACATTTATTTCCCCAGGACTGTACTTCTTTGTGGAAACCAGGCAAAAACTTGCCTACCTACCTAAAACCTAATGTTTTGCACCTTAGAGTACAAAAGAGACCTGAAAGTGTTTAAAGAAACCACCTCTAGATCATGGAGCCTTCAGACAACTGTGAAGATCTCTCCAAAGTAAGGTTACTTTTAGACTCTCAGGAAAAATTCTGAGGGAGAACTGTCTTACTATTTATTGGTGCCCTCAGGACACTTTTCTCTACAATGGAGATCTTTAAATTATAAAAGACAATGCAAAAAAACTCCACCTGACTTTGCCTGTACTGATTGAGGAAGCCATTTTGGTGCTGGAAGGCATTTGGGTCAGTTTCAATTCATAGGCCAGAGTTGGTGTGGATGACAGAATTGTCCTAGACTTCCTTCCTCCCTTCAGGCCAAGATGGAATCTGTCCAATCACTAACACGTTTTGCTGTACCTGGTCTAATGCCACAGGCTTAACAGTTTAAGGAGAAACCACCTGACTTTCTACAGCAGAGAGGAGTGGTTTATAGGATTTATAAAAGTAGGTGAGCCTGAGACCCTGGGGGCACAACTAAAGTTAGTGAGGCAGGACATCCTCATCCTGTTGCTGGAAGAACTAATGATAGTAGCCTTAATTAAATGCTTTATACAACTACTTGACAAATATGGTCCAAGTTGGTGTCAGTCAGATTGATCAGAGTAGTTGATGGAGTGGCACACTCATGGGAAAATTCACCAGAAGCCAAGGCAGTATGGAAATGCAAGGTGGGTGTTAGTGGGACACAATATTCTGTGGGTCTCTTTTGTTTCAAAATGTCTTGTGAGCTGATCTACTATCTTTGCTTCAGATTATCTTTTCAAGGATATTTGTATGTGTTTATATAGCAGACAGCCTTGGAAGATAGAGATACCACCTCCCTCTAGAAAAAGAGGAGGCAGCCTTACTGCTTATTATGAAAGATTTAAATTCCCAGGATTTCTGTGTGCTTACGGGTTAAGTATCAACTCTTGATTTTTGCTCAGGTCATGATCTCATGATTCATGGGTTTGAACCCTGCACCGGGCTCTGGGCTGGCGTCATGGAGCCTGTTGGGGATTCTTTCTCTCCTTTCTCTGTTTCCTGCCTGCCTCTCTCCCTCTCTCCCTCTCTCCCTCTCTCCCTCTCTCCCTCTCTCCCTCTCTCTCTCTCTCTCAAAATAAACAAATAAACTTAAGAAAAAAAGGACTTAAATTCCCTAGGCTTTGGGGTTTCTCCTCTTTACACCACCTACTGTGAAGACTGATGTCACCATAGGTCTTCCACCTCTGGGACTAGTGCCAGTGCTGATACTCTGGCCAGGCCACTGCTATTATCATAAGTGATAAGTCCTTTGATCCTAAGTGGTGATCCTTTGATCGTAACCCACAAGCTTCATGTCTTCTGTCATCCAACCTTGGAGCTAACTTGTAAGATCACAAGTATGGTAAAATTCCAGACCCTTCATAGTTCTTAACTGCTACATGATGGCAATTTGGCCAAACACTGTGATATTCATTAATTCTGTCATTGATCTCCATGATCTTTCCAAAAGTAGAACCATGCATTGTGTAATTGAAGAACCAAGACATGAAATAGTTGTCTTCAACTAAAATATTTTAAGTGCCAGGAAAGACTGACACCAGGTCATAGATCAATGTAAGGAAATGACATATGCCAGAATATCTGGAAGCATATCCAAGCTATTAAACTACTTTACAGTACTACGATATGTTCCGGCTGTTGCAGTCACCCCTTTCCCTCTTCATGTACTTTTTCTGCTTATGCATATACTTAGCATAATGAAGCGGAAAAAGTTTTTAGTAAAATGTCAGGAAACCTGAGCTCAGGTACTGGTTTTGCGAATTACTGACTGTGGGCTCTTAGGTAACGTTAACTCCCACTATTGTGGACTCAGATTCTTCAACTTTAAAATTGAGTGAAGGTGAGCAAAATGAATGGATTTTGCTAGACAATTTTAAATATTTTTCCCTTATTCTTATTTCCAATGGATGGTAGAAAATTTATAGCCTAGATGGGTAATTATGAGGGTTATTTTTTTCTCCTTTTTGTTTGTTTTAGCAAAAGGTTCTGACACTGGAATAAAGATTTTCATAGTCATCTATTTGTCTTTGCCCTTGCAAGCAAGATCTGTTTTAACCCTCCTTGAATTAGGGTTTACACTCCAAGGAGGTACCTCCTGTGAAATGAAATGCAAGAGAGGAACATTCCTTGAACAGAAGGTCTTTTCATTTGCTGCCTTCACCACACACAGCCATCTTTCCTTTGGCCAGCATACTACATAAACAGGAAAGTTAGTTGATTTCCTATTCAATACATGACACACTTGCCAAGGTCATGTTGTCCTTGCCAGGGCTGCTACGGGAGGAGCACACCCATTGGCTTGGACTACCATAGGATTTTTCCTGGGCATAGTGCAGTAGCTATAGATAATGAGATGGTCAGCATCATTTGTTCATTCGTTTGTCTATTCAGTTAAAGCTTTTAGGGCCTACTACAGCCAGCCACTGGGGATACACGTATTATTAAAAGGCTCTTGAACCTGCCCACAAGGACCCCACAATCATTTGTGGGAGGCAGCTCTGCCAACTGATACATCTGATACTAGATGAAATTATAGAAGGGAAGAAGGACCAGCTCTTCTGTGGGAGTCTTAGAAGGCTTCCCAGAGGGAATGCTTTAGCTGAGTCTGAGAGGCAAAGGATGAGTCAAAGAATGAGTGGATATTCAATCAAAAGAAAGAGCTCTAAAAGCAAGTAAAGGAAGTGAACTAAAAGAGGTTCCGCTATTTCAGTACAGCTCGTAGATAGGGGTGCGAGTAACAGGAGGTGAAGATGGACAGGCAGGTTAGAAGTTTGTAAGCAAGAAGGGAAGGGCGGGCAGTTAAAGATTTGAAACAATTGATCCTGTTTATATGCTGAGAAGAGGGGCACCTGGGGCGCTCAGCCAGTTAAGCGTCTGGCTTCAGCTCAGGTCATGATTGCAAGGTTCGGTTCATGGGTTTGGGCCCGCGTTGGCTCTGTGCTGACAGCTAGCTCAGAGCCTGGAGCCTGCTTCGGAGTCTGTGTCTCCCTCTCTCTCTCTGCCCCTCCCCTGCCCGCGCTGTCTCTCTCTGTCTCTCAAAAATAAATTAAAAACATAAAAAAAAATTATATGCTGAGAAGAATGAATGGAATGGCTAAAGATAAAGGAAAGGAGATTATTGCTGAATTAAGATCCCGAGGAAATTAGGAGATGGTTTTAAGACAGAAGATGAGCGGAAAGGCTAGTCTGAGATTAAACTTGGTTCTCTTCCCATTAGAAAGACACACAAAGAGAAAATAGATAAAGATGAGAATAAATTTGAAAAAGAAGTGTGGAAAGCCAAGACCATAAGCATCCTGGTTCAGAGCTGGGGAGGAGATAAGGTTCCTGCAGTCTGAGTGGTCAGCAATTCATATGCTGATTCATTCAGTCTGTCTTCCTTCCTTTCTTTCCTTCAAAAATATTTACTGAATACAGAAATACAATGATGGGATCCTGATCCTCCTTCCCAAGAATTTACCATCTAGTTCAGAGAAAAGAGCACAAACCTTGGTAGGTAGTAGCTTCTTAGTGTATGTCTATAGAATGAATAATGAATAAAGTAAGAAATTCCACGAAAAAGGCCGAGATGAAATAGGATAGAAAAAGAAAGGGATATTTTTAGGTGTGTATGGGCCCTGAGGGATGGGTGGATCTGAATATACACAGACTGTTAGGAGGTGGGGAAGGTCATTTATGCGAAAGGAACACATGAACAAAATTCTGGAGGTAGGAAAATGTGGGAACTAACACAGGGAATAGCAAATATATCTTGAGGGATGTGCAACAAAATCAAATTTGGAAACAATAATACAAGCCTTTATTTCCTTACGTTTCCTTTAGCAATCTACACCAAATGACTGGTCTTTATTGCCTTGGATGGGAGACAAAACACCTGAATGAGAAGATAGCGTTAAAGTAGAAACATGTGGGGACACCTGGGTGGCTCAGTTGGTTGAGCATCTGACTTCAGCTCAGATCATGATCTCACAGTTAGTGGGTTTGTGGGTTCGAGCCCCATGTCAGGCTCTGTGCTGACAGCTCAGAGCCTGGAGTCTGCTTGGGATTCTGTGTCTTCCTCTCTCTCTGCCCCTCCCCTACTCATGCTATGTCTCTCTCTGGCTCTCAAAACTGAATAAATGGTAAAAAAAAAAAAAAAAACAAAAAACAAACAAAAAAAAAAACAAATGTGTGGTGAGGAATAGGAAGACAACCCCTTGAATTTTTTAGAGCCCCAGAGTTAAGGAAGAGAGCATCCTAAATTTTCTTCTCTCCAAGGAAGGGTTGGCATTGGTTGTCAATGCATCATTAGATCCAGAAATTCCCAGCAGCTGAAGAGAGAGAACAGAGTGGTCTACAAAGACTTGATGACAAAGGAACAGACAGAACATGGACATGTTAGTTGTGGGTTCCATTGAAAAAGGTCATACTGTGTTGAATGCCAAAGTTTTGCACCTTAAGTAAATAAGACACCAATTTCTGGGTACTAGAATAGCACAAAACACTCCTTCTACCCTAAACTCCAAGTCTGTACCATCTTTGGAAAAAGGGAATGATTGAAAGAAAGGAAACAGGCCTAAATTTGATTGTATATAACCTTATCAAAGCTAAGAAGAATTCAGAACTAAGTTTATTTGACTGGCAAGCTATAGTTTACTCACATCAGTGGAAATTCAGGTTGCTTACAGGAAAATAAAATTCCATTTTTTTACCCCTAAGTTTATGACTAGGGAATTCAGTTAGCATTACAAGTAAATAAAGAAAATCATTACTCTAAGCATAAGATCTTGGTGTCTAAAGACATTTCCTAATACAAGGAGCCAAAGCTTCTTGGAGAAATGACTGATTTAAAATCTAAGCAGGAAGGTACAAGGTGAGTCTGGGATATATGACTGTGTCAGAAAGCAAGAGCTATCTAGGATTGATGAGATGGTGTCAAAAGGACACTGGAACCATACTGAAGAGGCTCCCATGGTTCAAGCTGTGAGAATTCAAGCATCAAAAAGAATAATGACCAAAGTTGACTGAAAGGTATTCTGTATATGAAAATACAACCCATGAGTTTATAATGATATTTAAGAAAGAGAAATGAATAGAAAAGTAATTTGTCATCATTTGTGATAGCTATTAAATCAATTCCTTATTTTGAAAATTGGTTATTAAAGCAAAGAGCTAATTTAGCATACCTTTCCAGCGAGCATTCATAAGTAACCAAATCCACTGAGTTAAAAAGGGAAACTTTATAGAATGACAATCATGTATAAGGAATGCCAAAATTGGACATCAGGTGTTTTGCAATTTCTGATGAAATGATTTACTCAAGCAAAGATTATTAATTGCTGTTTAAACCATTTGGTAAACTGTTGATAAGAAACTGGACATTCTTTCTGTGGCAAACGAACACCACAAGGATTATTTTCTGGTCACAAAGAGGAAAAAACATAATTTTGCCATGGAAAAAATCAGAGGGTCATCTCCTCAACCCAGTGGCCAGAATCTAAATCACTAATAGCGTACAAGATAAGTTCTGTCTCTCTGCAATGTCATCTTGCTGGGGGGGGGGTTCAGCTTTAGTCTAATACAATCTTTCCAGCCTGATTTCTCAATTACAGAAAATACAGAGCCATGAGCAGAGCTACCTAAAAGAAATAAAATGTTACCACACATTTCTTTTTATCTACTAAGCATACTTTAAGAAGGTAAAATGAAACAGTAAAATTAGCTTTAGTAATTAATACATTTAATCTAACCCAACATATATAAAATACTATCATTTCAACATGCAACTGATATAAAAATAATGATCATGATAATAATGAGATAATTTACATTCTTTTTGTTTGTTCCAGATCTTCTAAATTTAGTGTGGGTTTTACAATACAGCATACCTCAATTCATACTAACTGCACTTCAGGTACCCAATAGCTAGTCGCTGCCATACTGGACAGCACAGGGTTAGAAGAACAAACAACTTTGTGATGGTTAGTTTTGTGTGTCAGCTTGGCGAGAGCACATAGCACCTACTTGTCAGCCAAAAACTCATGCAGGTGTTGCTCTGGAGGCATTTTATAAATGTGGTTAACACCTATAATCACCTGACTTTAAGGAAAGGAGATTATCCTTGATAGTGTGCGTAGGTCTCGTCTGATCAGTTGAAAGGTCTGAAAAGCAAAACTGAGGTTTCCTTGAGAAGGAAGCTCCTGCCTGAGAGCTTCTAGCCAGTTTGTCCTAAAGAGTTCTCACCTGCCAGCACCCACAATTTTGCAAATCAATTCCTTGAGGTCATCTCACACACACACACACACACACACACACACACACACACACAGTTATCTATAAATTATCGATCTATATACAATCTATATTCACATCTATATATATTACAAATGAGCTCTAAAAGACATATTGGAGACAACTGGAAAATTCTGAATATAGATTTAAATAAATCAGGAGACACTGTCAATTTTGATTAGGTCGGATAATATAAATTTACCAATGGAGGAAATGTCCATATTTTTTAGAGATATCTTCTGAAGTACTTAGGGAGGAGATGTCATCAGAGATAATGGCTCTGAATTATACTCTATTGACTAAATTTACATGAAATCATAACCTTTAGTAGAAAGGAGGAAACACATACAGCCCTCATCGTCAATGACATATACTGCATTATCTCTAGAATAACAAGTATTTGTTAACAAAGCTTTAGCTTAACACTTAACAGAGTTTTGCTGCATGATCAATTGATTTAAAAAAAATTAAATGAGATACAATCAAAAGCGTGATGCAGTTAACTCACAAACTAGGGGGCCAAGAGGCACCCTACTTTCCGAGTGTGGAAGCCAATGACCACAGTCACAAGACCCCATGTGGGTGATTTAAAATGTCCATTTTTCCCACTTGGCCCATGTCTCCACGTGACTGACATCCAGGGACAGACACCACACTTCAGAATGACTCTTTCAAATTAGCTATCAAACCATTATTTTGGCTTTCTGTATTGTTTCTTAAGGGTGTAAATGTCCTGGCCAAGTTATAGTATGTTCTTACCAAAATTCTTCCATACAACTAAAATGACAAAATATTTTTCCTTCCTTTCCTGTCATTAAATTGCAATGAAGTGTTGATGGCATTGTTGTTATAGTTACCATTATTACTATGGTGATACTCTATGTATTTCAAAAGAAGAAAACCACACCATTCCAGTGTATAATATTATTTTATAAAGGTCCTCATCAGAAGTAGAAGGCAAATTTGTTTTGCCACTCTAAATGCCAAATAAATATCTGTGTACCTACTATGTACTTAGTTCAGTGTGGGATGGAACAAAACTCTTCCTGTTACGTGCATAATTTAATCTACTTGATAGTTTGCATGGCATTCCTGCAAAGCATTTTTTTTTTTTTTTTTTACAAGCATGACCCTATTTGAATCTCATGCAACTCTGAAGAGTTGGAAGGTTAGGTGTTAACTCCATTTCGTGACTTGGCAAGCATTACTGGGAGCCTACCTGCCATTTCTTCATTCCACCATCCCATCTTCATTGTTGAAGAAAGCCTGATTATGTTTGAGAGAGAAACCACTCTGCCTCAGCCTAGGGATCTGTTTCCACAGCTTCACTGCTGGGGGTCAGTGCTACAGTTCAGACTCATGACTCATAAAGAAGAAATCTTCTGGGGTTTGCGGGACGTCTTTGTTTGCATGTTTGTTGCTTCTTGCTTGAAGGAACCAACACAGCTGTCTCTGTCCTCCACACTCCTTTCTGCCTGGCATGTGGATGTGAGGACAGGACCTGCCATAGCCATTGTGACCAGGAAGGAAAGGCCAAAAAAACAAAAAACAATCCAGAGATATTTGTTCTGCAGCCTACTTCTGGACTTTGTTGGGTAAAAATATAAACTGTTAAGTGATTAAAAGTCTGCAGCTGAATTGTGTGTTACCTACAGCTAAATGGATTCCCAACTGAGGCTGAGAACTAAAGGTTTAAAAATTACATATTCAAGGCCACACAATCTATAAGGGGCACAGAGGAGACTAACTTAAGGCAATCACTCTTTACACTTTCCAAAAATGTCTAGTTTGTTCAATAGTTGACAACACTTCGCCCAGTGTTTACAAACTGCCAGTGAGTAGCAATTACACAGATGAATAGGACACAGTACCTCTACTTGACTGAAGTCAAATCTCAAACATGTAAACCACTGTAGACAGTAGACATGTTACAGGAACACCTATGTGGACCAAACCAGGCCAAATCCAGTTTGTGACCTCTGATGTAGACAATACTTGGGCAGGACTTTGAATATAAAGAGATTTGCCAAGTATAAAGGAAAAAAAGGGTAATTTAGGCTTAAAGTACCACAGAAGAAAGGTGGAGCTAGAAGTTGTTTTATATAGTTTCTATGTATTTGAACTTGAGTTTCCCCTGAAAAGTGGAGTCTGAGACCACAGCTTGCATGCATGTAATTTATTTCGAGATGTAATCCAGGGAATAGGTGTAGAATCTGGAAAGAATGAAGCAAAGACAGGGGAAGAGACAATACAAGGGTGAATTACCAAGTGAGACGCTACTTTTTTGGGACTCTCCAAGGATACACAGAATGATCTACCCGAGGGCTGGAAAATGGAAGTGCTAAGCCTTAGCTCTTATCCTCCACAGTTCAAGGGTTGCTCCAAGTTAACTGTTGTGTGCTTTCAAGTTTGCATATGTGCTAATGTCAAGAAAGTTCTGAACAGCATCCTTGCCTTCCTTCCAGCCAAGTCCTGGGGCAGAAAGCAAGAAATAAGAGGAAGAGCTGAAATGCAATATCGTTAAATTACACCTACAGGAACCTGGTCTCTGCAGCTGGACTGCAAAATCTGGTCTCTCCTTGTACTAAGTGTCAGGAGGAATCAGTTCACTTGTTCAGAACCTCCAGCCTGATGTCCAGTTTTCCCTGGCCCATATAGCATTAATTCCTGTGTTTGCTCAGGCCTGTGGAGACCTGTGAGTGTTAATTTTATATGTCAACATGTCTGAGCCCTGGTGCCCAGATATTTGTCAAGCCTTATTCTGGATGTTTCTGTGTGGTGTTGTTTTTGGATAAGATTAACCCTTAAATTGGTAGACTTTAAGTAAAGCAGATTACCTTCCATAAAGTGGTTGGCCCTCATCCAATCAGTTGAAGAGCTTAACAGAACAAAGGCTGACTTTGAGCAAGAAGGAATTCTACCAGTGGACTGCC
>NC_043705.1:82860042-82957739 GCF_006229205.1 Suricata suricatta
ACTGCTCTACCCAGGCACATTCTCACTTCTAGGGCATTTTGCCTGGATATACAATGAAGAAGGCAGTCGTTAGAAGAAAAGAAGAGCAGAAACAGTAGAAGCTAACTAAGATGCAGAAGACATAATTCCTCACCAGATAGGGAGAAAGAGCTTTTCTAAAGAGTTGTTCCTTGCTGTGCAGGTAAAAGCCACTGGGATATTACTAGTGCTACACTGTAGGCTGCCCAACTATCAGATTCATCTGAACCCCAAGAAGGTTGCTTATGAAAGTATTTTCTTTTTAGCACCTTTGGTTTATTGTTAAAATAAATGTCCATGAGCTGACTGACAAAAAAAAAAAAAAAAGGTTCACCAACAGGATTTGAGACATGGCACAAAAGGGAGTTTGATACACTGTAATATGGTGATAGTGGAAGAGATCATGTTTAGAGAAGAGACTAGAAAGGTAGACAGGGACTTGATAAGAATAGGCCTTGAATTCTTATTTAAGGTTTTATTTTTGAAAGTAATATTTCCACCCAACAAGGGGACTGAACTCATAACCCCGAGATGAAGAGTCACATCCTCTACCAACCAAACCAGTTAGGCACCCCACGGCCATGAATTCTTATAGGAGGTTCTCAATACTGGAGTTCCTCCTGGGTTGTATGTGGAGGCTTGTTTATGTGAATGTGGGGATGCATTTTTTCTTAGTGGGAGGTCGTAGAGTTTCAGGGGGCTCAGTGATCCAGAATAGGCTAGAAACTCCTTGCTGAATAATAACCAGAGTTAAAGTAAGAAAATATTGGGTTGGAGTTCACATTTCAATTTTTTCTAATTGCTAATGTTTCATGCTTCTTGAAGGTACAGTTTAGAAGGCTTATGTCAAGATGTGCTTAATGACAAGCCTTTCTGGCTAGCACCCTGAGATGGATATCTGAAACACGCAGGGGTCTCTAGGTGGAAAACTGCAGTGTGATCACATTGTTGCTCTTAAACATCACTGCTAAGTGTTGATCATTTGTAGACTTCTACATGTCATCTTGTTTTATTTTTACATGATTTCTGTAATAGTTAATGATAGCATTAGTGCTACTTTCTGCTCAACTGAACTCTCAATGCTCTTCTGTTCTTGAAATGTCTTAATATTTTCCTTTTTCTAGGGGAAAATATACCCATGCCCTAAATTTATGGTTAAAATTGAGGTCCTAGATAGTTGGCTAGTGGAGATATTACATTCTTTCCATGCCAAGAATTCCTGCAAGGTGTACTGTTAGACGCACCTATTAGCTGTAAATAAATGCAGGGATGAAGTCAAGATGAAAATAGCCAAAGTTACTTGAATTCCCTTAGGGAAGAAGTTCCGTGGAAATCCAGGCGTCTCCCAATAGGTACAACACAGACAGGCTTCACCCTTATTGAAGCCTCTCTCTCTTCCTCAGCTGAGCACATTTTCTTTTTCAGTTGCAAATTAGCTTGCATTAGTAGGACAATGTTGTTCAAACACCACAGATATTAAAGTTCTAGAATTACCCCAAGGGACACAAGCCATTTACCCAAGGAAGGACAGAAGCAGAACAGGGGAACTGAGGTAAGCTGAGGGACAATGAGTCAGACCTTCCCTCCTGCCCTCCCTTTCTCAGCATTCTCTAACTGAGAGCAAGAGTAAATGTTCACATTATGTTGTTGTCACTCTTTGCTGAGCTACTTGAATTTACATAAGGTAAGTGGAAGTATGAATGACTCCTTAGATTCAGATAGAGAATTAACGGCAAACACTAAACAACCAAAGCACACTACACATTTTAATGAATTTAAGCCACTGTAAGGGGGAAGTACTATTATTATCCTCATTCTACAGATGGGGAAGCTGAGGTGCAGAAAGGTAAGGTAACTTGCCTGTGCAGGTGCATACCTAGGTAAATGGAAAGTGGTTACTGTGCCAGGCAGACTGCCTATAGAATCTGTGTCCTTGACCAGACTCATGTGTACGTATGTTGGGGAAGGGGCAGTAGAAAAAAAGGACTTCATTTATCTTACCATAAAGTTTTTTTTAACAGGTTGGGAACAACGACTTTAATACAACTTGACTGCACAGATGAGGAAATCTAGACAAAATGAGGTTCCTGGTACAACCATTGGGGATTAAAAGGCATGGTAAACTGTGTGGTGGCCCAAAAGATATCCACATCCTAATCCCTGAAATCTGTGAATGTCACCCTGTGTCGTTAAATAGAATTTGCAGATATCATTATATTTAAAAATCTTGAAAAGGGGTTATTATCCTGGACTATCTATATGGTCTCTAATTGTAATCACGAGGGTCCTCATGAGAGGGAGGCAAGAAGGTCAAGGGAGGAAGAGGAGTAGGAGATGACGTCATGGGAGCAAGAAGGTGGAGTGATTTGAGTTAAGAAAGGCAGGTAACCTCCAGGAGATTGAAAACATAAGGAAACCAATTCTTCCTTCGAGCCTCCACAAAGAACCAGCCCTTGACTTAGCCCTGTGGAGCCGATTTCTAGAACTTTAAGAGAATACATTCATGTTGTTTCAAGCCACTCAATTGTTGGTAACTTATTATAGCAGCCATAGAGAACTTAACACAGAGGGTTTCTTGCTGTTATTATGTTTTGGTTAAACAGTTTTCTTCACCTCTGTTACATCATATTCTGAGTTACATTAACTTGAGAAGAATAAAACTTTGTCTCTTTTAAAAGATACACTGCAGTTCACTTTTCACTAATTCAAGTTCACCTTCCCTCTGATTTTTCCTGATCATTGATATTTTAGTGTTCTTCCTTGTGACTCTCTGGCTGTACAGTTCAATGAGAGGATACTCAAATTGCCTGGGTTGATTCCCTGGATGTGACATTTCTTTCATTACTTAACCATGCCTACGGCCTATTTAAAGCTATCTGTATATAATTTAAGAGAACCTGATTTGAAATCAAAATGTATTTATTCATATTCATGGCTCATTCATTCATGCATTAATTAAACGAATGTTTTATTAAGCATCCACGAAATGTCATAAAGCCAAGCAAAACGACTTAGGGATCAAATGTTAATAAAAGTGATACCTGATCCCAGAGGCTTCTCAGCCATGAGACAGATGTGGCCGCTTCAGTTTCATGAGGCTACTGATATATTTTTAAAAATGAAGATATGAGAAGCATGTTTGTTTTCCATGTTAAATATTTACATTCAACAAACCAATGTTTATACACACAAATCAATGTGACATAATTGTGCCCTGCATGCAAGAATGATGAGATTCATACACTATACTCTCTCAAAGTGCTCTGCAAAGCAATGTGGTCCAGTAATGGACCCAAGTTTAAAGTTATATAATGAATGCCATCTGGTTCCAATCCTGTCGCCGTGTCCTGACTCTTTGTATATGCTTATTTGCAGATAAGGTCAATTTCTGAATTTGCTGCCCTTTGTGAATGTGAGGCCTGGGCCAAATATTTCCACCTAACATCAGTTATTTACTATCAAATTAGAATAAATTGCACACGCCGTCACCAGTCACATAGTTAAGTATATGCAGATACAATTCAAAGTTTCTATTCTTATTTATAAACTAGTCACAACCACTAATTCCATCAACTTTGAGAGGAAATATACACATATCCATTCCAAAACATTCCTGGAGGACGTTTGCTGGTAGACCCTCCAGCATTGCCTAAGACTTAAGACCAAGCCAGTCGTAGGGAGGGCTCTGCCTGTGGAATGCCCCAGCCCTGAGATTCAGCAAGCCTGAAGAGACTGGGTCTGCCCAAATCCCTCCCTTAAAAATAATATTATAAATATTATAAGCTGATAAATGTTTGGTTTGTGGTTTTGATATCTGAGTCCAAATTCTGATGACAAGGAGAAAAATATAATGAAAAGACATTTTAAATTCTTAGTTTGCCATAAATTTAAAAGTTAGTGAGCTCTTTGTTTCACATAAACTATTTTTAGATTCAGTTGGCAGGCCATATGGATGTATTTCTAGTTCTTTATTTCTAGTACAGTTTTATTAAAAAAGAAAAACACAGATTAACGCTAGAGCTTTCAAATTAGTTCAGATTTCAGTGCTAGTCATTTAGATGCTCCCAAGATGCTATTAACACTCTCATTTGCCCACATGCAGAGAAAAATCTTTCCTCTCCTGATAGCACCTTGGATCCACACCTGCCTGTTTAAAATCAGGCATACAAAAGAGGAAATGCTGATAGATTTGGTGCTGTCTAGACAAGTATACTAATGTGCCATGTTGGATTGGTGGTTGCCATGGCAATAAGCAAATAAGCTCTTATACTCTGCTAAATAGTGGGTTGTGGATGCATCCTTTACAATAGGCAATTTTCCCTCCCTTGAAATGGGGATTGCCAAAAACAATCCACCTAACTCTAAGACATAGAATCATGACATCTAACAATGTTTTAGGTTATGAGATGAATGCGGCACTCTAATGTCCTTGTCAAAGTAATCCATTTTCTTTGCCATTTGTCAGCATATTAACAAGTTCCTCATTATGTAGCAGAGGGGACTGAGCCTAAGAAACAACAGTAAGTGGGCAGGAAATTCAGTGTTTTCACTTGCTTCTCTAAATAACAGCTTTGGAGTCTTTCACTCATTAGAGTTGTGCCTTTCTTTTGTTCAGTCAATACTTCTAAATTTCCTACTCTGTACCAGGCTTTGCCCTGGCTTCTGGGTGCACTGATTTGAAAGACGCTTCCTTTTCCCTCAGGGTGCTGATGGCTTAGTGGATAACACAGAGAAACTAAGCATTCCAAGGCAGATTGGAACAAGTAGGACATGTAACATGGAGGATGCTTCTGGGACACTGTAGCTATGGCACAGAACTCTGTTCTGGAAAGTCAAGGAAAGCACCCTAGTGCTTAATAGTTAGTCTGAAGGAAGGTAGGAGGATTCCAAGCAAAATGGAGGAAAAAAGCATACCAAGAAGAGCAAACAGTAGCTTCACACCTCAGGGAGATAGGATATTAACACTGAATTCTACTCAACACTAGAAATTGAGGGAGAAATGTGGGTTGTAATAGGCTGTGTGAAGGAGAGGAGTAGGAAGAGGGGAATCTTCACAGGTACATGAGGTTCTAATCATGAGAGCCTAGCTATGTTTAGCGTTTTGGACTTTATACTGAAAATACTGAGGAGTCAACGAAGTGTTTCAGCAGGGGAGTGACACTTTAGAATATTATTTCTAATTGCAGCATGGACAATGGTTGGGAAGACAGTAAGACTGGAGGCAGGAAGAAAAATTAAATAGGCTTTTGTAGTAGCCAACATCTTGTCAAATTTAAGGGTCTCCTCTGAATTATCCTTTCCATTCATGGTGAAGACTGTTAGTGGTCCTCTAATATCTGTGCTTCCCTTTTTACACAGTGCATTGTTAAAATTCAATTGGACACATGGCTGCCCAGCTGAAGATTTACATTTCCCACATGCCCTTGTAGCCAGGTGTGGCCATGGAATCTAAATTGATGTGTGCAGCTTCCACGGCAGGCCTTTCCCATTCCCCTTCCCTTCCTTCCTGCAGGCTTGAATACAGATGTGACAGCAGGAACGCAGGACCTCACTCGGACTGTGAGAAGGAAGCCCAGTGTCTTAGTTCAGTCTGCTCTAATGAAGTACCACAGACTAGGTGGCTTATTAACAACAGAAACTTGTCCTCATAGTTCTGGAATCTGACAGTCCCAGACCAGGGCGCCAGCACAGTCAGGCTCTGGTGAGAGCCCTTTTCATGTTGCTGACTATCACCTTCCTGTTGTAACCTCACATGGTGGAAAGAGGGCAAAAGAGCTACCTGGGTCCCCTTAATAAGGGCTCTAATCCTGAATTATCTAGTCTCTAATAACTCCCCAAAGGCCCACCTCCTAATAACCATCACATTAAGGGTTAGGATTTTAACTTACCAACTTCGGGGTGCGAGGAGGGCAGACACAAACATTCAGGCCACCTCACCTGATGTTAGGAGGCAGAGCAATCAAACAGAATAAGCCTGGGACTCTGATGATTGTGGAATCACCAGACCAGCTCTGAACCATTTCATGATGCCATTTAGAAGTTTCTGTTATAGAATCTCAGCCAGTGTCCTCACTAATAACACTGCCTTAATGTCATTTGACAGTGTTGGGAGCTAGTCATTTTTCCTATAAATTGTTTACTGCCCTTTCTTCATGGCAGCCCCTTATCTATCAATCTACTCTATCATCTCTGTTCTTCTTCCACCCCTCTGACTACTCTCTATGTAGTCGCTTTCTTGGATTCTCTTTGTCTTTTTATCTCCTCTTGTGTGTAGGATTCAAGGCTCTATTCTACACTTCCCCACCGAGGGACTCATGATTTTATTCAGTGCAAAAGACTTCCAATTTTATATTTTAGCCTAATCTTTGGCTAGACTAATATTTTCAGAAGCCTGCAGCACATTTCCATTTATGTCTGAAGATATCATTTGCAAATCAACATGTCCCCTTCACCCACATGATCCTTATTTCCCAGGCCAGTCATTTCTTCCCAAGGCAGTGTCCCTTTTTTCTCCTATTCTGTCAGCCCTCACATCTTATGATTAACTTGAACTGCTTCTCCTCTCCTTCATCCCTCATCTCTAGCCTGTCCCTAACCCTTGTTACTTTGATTTATCTCAAAAAAGTCTTGTATTTGTTTTTCTCACCACTGCTGCCACTATTCAATTGGGTCTTTTTGGCCAGGCCCCCAACTTCCATTCTAATTCTTTACTATCCTGTCCTGAATAGGTTACACTTAAACCATTTCTTAAATTACTGTTTTTCCCTTTCCTTCCTCAAGAAAGGAGGACAGAGGGTGTCAAGGCTTGATCACCCTAGTCCCAAACCTGTGTCCTGAGAAAGAGCCATAACACAATAGAATGAACAGGAGGTTTAAGTATCTGAGAGAACCCGAGTGAATTACTACTCTATTGATCACTGGGTGTGTGACCTTGAGCAAATTTATTTGCCACTCAAAACTTAAATAGTCACATGTATAAAATAGAGATGGCAAGAATCCATATCTGGAGATTAAGACTCAAATAGGTAAGTGATCATTATTTTGATGTTGTCACCAGTGAGACCCCAAGAGCTGGCCTTTACTGCCCACCTGCTTATACTTACTAACTTTTGTCATACATTTCCCCTAAGATCTTCTTTCTAACTTCCCTCTTAACTCAGGCAAATGAAACCTCAAACCAACCGCCCAAGCAATGGAGACTGCCTTGACAAAAATCTCCTTAGGCCCAGACCAGGCTAAACCTGACTCAAGCCTGCACAGATGGACCAGAGTGACCAATGAATGACCTATATTACCCTTACCTCATTATAATACTCAAATTTCTGCCCAAGGAAGAGCCTCAGCTTCATTTACATAACATACAGTATATGTGTAGACATGTTTCTGTAAGGCACACTTGAGACCTCATGGCCACCTCTACCTAGGATGCTTGGGCTTCCCTACCTAGATACTCATCCTAACCCTAAACAAAAGGAATCCATTCACCCTCTTTGGGGAAGTCATGGCTTTGGAAGCCATTCACCATGATCTCCTTTTTCACTGCAAATGAAAGTTTTCTTTGTGTGACAACTCAACCTGGTGTGGTTCCTGACTTACCGGGGAGCAAATTCACATCAGTTGGGTTACAATGTCTGGCACATGGAAGTTACCATCATTTCCTTTTGGGGCCACTACAATCGAGTGCTACTCTATCCATCACATCTAAGGTCCACTTTTTTTCTGCCTCATTTAGGCTAACTGTGCTCAGTTCCACCTCTTTGCCTCTGCTCTTTTTGTTCTACCCATAAGATATGTATTTTCTTTCCTTTTTAATTCCACAAATATTTATTGATAATGTTTCATGTACCAGGCATTGTTTCAGGCACTTCTTTAAATCCTACTAAATCTTTATGGTGAGGTCAAGCTCCATGAAGCCTCTGTAGATACACTAGTGGCCCCAAAAGAATGTTCTTCTCTCTAAACTAGTATTGTCCTAACTCTACTGCACCTGGTTGTTTTCTAGCCATTTCTTCACATAGTCTATATAAGCTAGTAGAGAGCTGGAGAATTTATTAATTACACTCCTTCTCACTTCCAGCTTGGTATTTCTTCCCTAATAGCAATCAATTGACAAATACCGCTACCTAATAAATTAATTTTACTCTAATGTCTATGGCTTAGAAAGGAAATCTCATTGATTACTCAGCTCTAACTTAAAAAAAGTTAACAGCTATACTAGCAGGTTATACAAGTCATCATTACCTGCCAGGTAAATATGTCAGAGACTTTAGAACTATCTTTTTAGCCTAACCACCCCCGCCCCCCATACTGAATATTTGTGATAAAGACTTAATGTCCTGCAAGACACGAATCCATTTCCTAGGGACTTCTTCCTCTGGAGAAGTCAGACTATCTGCTAATGAGCTTTCAGTCTGGAGACTGGGGCTCTAGACCCTGGGGGATGGGCTGTTAACAGTCAGATTTTCTCCTCCAAGTGGTGGAAGGTGAGATACAGAATTGAGGCAATGTTGTATAATTTCTGCACCTTCAGATGTATAATTTCTTTTTCTGTATCTCTTGCTGCCAAGCCAAAGCCCCAAAGGGCACCTTATCATAATGTTATGCGGCTGCCCTCCAGCTTCCTCAGGCTTCCTGCTACCCTCAGGCTTTCTTTACAACATTCTGTCCAGGGGAGCAGTTGTGAATATTGGCATGATCTCAAAGGCTAGAGATGTGTAGCATCTTAGGTTTGTCAGACCTACTGTCACCCTGGCTTGTCATCACCTCTCTTGGGAATTTGAATTCACTTCAATTGAAATAAAGAGATATTTATAAAGTGCCTATTAAGAGCAAAGCTTGCTCTTGAAAAGCATAGTTAAAGTCAGGAGTCCTGGGTTCTGATTCTATCCTACTATTCAATTTGGGACCTTGAGAAAGCCCTTTCCATTTGGGGGGCCATATTGACTTTATTAACTAGGAGATTCTTCTTTAAAATACTATGTTCTGTGATACAATAAGTATCATTGTTTTTTCAGTGCATGAGCAGGACATTAAGACCTCACAACCAGGCATCAAGACCATGTGCTCTGGACTCAGATCACCAAGGTTCAAACACTGGCTCCATTTTTTTCATCACTGTGTGCCCCTGAGCAACTCACTAAACTTCTCTGTGCCTAGATCCCTCATTGTAGACATGGTAGAGTGCCTCTGCTCAGAGGTCTATAGTAAGAACTGAAGTACAAATAAAGAACTTGGTACAAAGGGCCATGGAGGAACTTCCTGGGTTGATGGAAGCATTCCATATCTTAATTGTGGTGGTGGCTATGCTACTGCACACATTTATTACAATTCATAGAACTCTACACCCAAAAAGGGTGAATTTACCTCAAAAGGCCCCAATTTATAAATAAAGGTCCACTGCATTCTTCCAATGAGAGAATATTCTGGAAAAGGTAAAGCTATAGAGATAGCAGAAACATCAATTTTTTGCCAGGGAGTTGGGGACAGCAAGGCAGGGATGTATAGGTGGAGCACACGGGATTTTTTGGGAAGTAAAACTATGCTTTATGATACTGTGACAATAGATTCAAGTCATTTTACAGTTCTCAGAACCCACAGAACATACAACACAAAGAGTCAACCCTAATGTAAGCTGTGGACTTCAGGTAATAATAATGGATCAGTTTGGGTCCATCAGTGATAACAAATGTACCACATGAATGCAAGATGTTAATGATAATGAGAAAGATAGATGATAATGAGAAATCTCCTCAGTTTCCACTCAAACTTTCTGTAAACCTAAAACTATCCTAAAAAATAAAATCTATTAAGTTGCTTTTAAAAAGATCTTTCACTGAAACAAACACAAAGTTACTATTACTATTCCTTCCTTTGAAAACAACAGAGGTTGTCTCTCTTTAAAAAAAATTTTTTTTAATGTTCATTTATTTTTGAGAGAGAGAGAGACAGAGTGAGAGCAGGGGAGGGGCAGAGAGGAGGAAAACACAGAATCCAAAGTGGGCTCCAGGCTCTCAGCTGTCAGCACAGAGCCCGACGCAGGGCTCGAACCCATGAACCGCGAGATCAGGACCTAAGCCAAAGTCAGATGCTCAACAGACTGAGCCACCCAGGCGCCCCAGAGAGGCTTTCTTTCTTAAAAACTTGCCAAGGCCCCAGGCCTGGGCTGCACCTTGCAGGGGGTACAGAGGGCATAGATGAGCAACAAAGAGCATCCCCTCTTAATACAGACTTCTTGAATCCTGACTTTCTTCAAAGGTGAATATAAACTCATCAATATCTCCTCTCTGAGAGTCTGAGGCCTGAACTGCACAGAAGCTGCTCTTTTCTCCTGAGCTGCTCATGTTCTCCATGATTCAGCCACAGATGCTCTTTCTCATTTCATGATTGTGTCTGCTATTTTACCAAGGCACTGAAGACATGGAACAGCCAATTACATATCATCACATTTTCAGTGCCCTTGGGAAAGCCATACAGGAAACAGACTGTGTTTATATCTCACACCTCTGGGGAGGCTGCATAAGCTGAAAGCAATGTAGGATTTTTCCTTCTCTTTATTCTCAAAGAAGAATTAAAAACAAAAAGCCAAGCCACACAGCCACCCAAAACAAACAAAAAAAAGTAGTTTCAAATATAGAAACACTCTCCATGATGAATATGCATGTCGAAGAATTGTCCTGAAGTCAGTGAAAAATCTTACCAAAGGCTGTTTCATCTGAGGGGCTCAGCAGCTTTTGCTGCTCGGGGCTATTGGAGCACATACACCAAGTTCACCTGAGCATGGCACCAAGCCCGCTTGGTCTGCAGGGCAGCCCCTTGGCGGGGTCACCTGCCAACGGAACCCCTGCTGACAGAGACTAGGGCTCCCTTGGCGTCAGAGCCTGTGTCCCAGGCTCACTGTGATAAGGACTCTCTGGGGGACCGTATACACACTACATAACCTCGTGGGCCTCACCTGCTTCACTGGTGAGCCATGCGGGTTAGACTAGAAAATCCTGAGGGTGCCTCTGCCCCATGATCCTCTGATTCCAAATTCCTACTCGGGGTTCTCCTGATCTAGAATACTACATTAAAACTGTTTATGATCATCAATTAATTCATCTACCTATCCATCTATCAATTTCTATTTATTTTTAATTTTATAAGTAAAACATGAAAAATGGAAAAAAAAATAAGAAAACATGGTAAACACACACACACACACCTCTCTTGACACCTAAGGCCAGAATCCTTTAGATTACAACCTCCATTACCTTCCCTTCTACCCCCTCCCAGAAATAACCACTGTTATCACTCTGCTTGCAGCCTTCCAGAACTCTTCACACCCATACAGAGGCAGAGAAAATAGGCACAATTGTTTTTGGGTTTTTTACATAAGTCATACCCCTTTGTTTCATTCTGCAATTGGCTTTATCACTCAATAATAGGTCTTAAAGATCTCTCCATTATATGCCCCATTCTTTTTTAATAGGTAGGTGTCACCCTATAATATGAGGACTGTTGCTTATTTATCCTCTCATGGTAGGTATATAGGTCACTGCATTTTTTCACTAAAACAAAAAAAAAATGGTACAACCAATGCCTGCTGGTGCATGAGTGAGTGTATTTCTCTAAAATGGATGTCAACATGGAATGCTGAATTCATTGATTAGTGCTTTTTTTAATATTGTTTATTTAAATCAATTGTTTCAGAAAGTGTCTGTATCAAATGACATGCCTACAGAGAAGCCATTTTCATGGTACCATATGGAATTATGGCTAAAAGTATAGGATCTGAAGACAGACTGCATGCATTCACCCCTGTACCACCACTGGTAGTTCTGGGACCTTGGTCAAGATACTTTCTCTGTAGCATGGTTTCCACATATGTAAGACAGGAACAAAATATTATCTTCATGCCCAGCGGCTTTGCGGATCATCAGCACAGTTGCTGGCACATAGTAACTACTCCGTGCTAGCTTTAATCATCATTTTTACTAAAGCTTTCCTCTGAGATGCGTCAAGCTTCTTAACCAAATGGGTCGGCCTTCCCACCTCCCAAATCACTCCATGAGTCAGGATTTTTCCAGACCCAGAGGTTAAATGCCTGCTGGGCTCATTTAACTCACACTTCTGATTCCTTCTCTGAAGTGAAGCCAGCAGGGCCCTGACTGACGGGCCGCCAGTGCCTGTTTGTACAACAGTTTTTGCTAATGTAAATAGCTAAATGCAAACTGCAACATCTAAGAACCTTCAGGGGATTTGAGGACATCTTGGAGGAGGTTGATTTCATTAATATTGTAGAAGCAAAACACCTTGGATACAGGCCACCCTGACCCCACACGCAAGGCCATCCCTAGGGGTATGAACAAGGACAAGTCATACAGGACCACTCCTCCCCAGTGGTGCTTTTGTGCAGGTAAAACCAGGCTAAAATGAACAACACCAAAGGCAGCTTTGAGGGGAAAAGAAAGGTGAAAGAAAACTATTTGCAACTGTAAAGATGTTTGTAAATAGATGAAAGTCTTGCTTCATCTACTTTACCCTGTTTTGAAATGGACCTGAATGAGAACTGATTATAGGTGGGTCAGCTTTGGTTAATTTGCTGAACACCAGCCAGGGAGGTCCTTCCCTCTCATACTCCCTCTCTCTTTCTCTCTGGCCGTATGCTAATCCTCTTGCTGTGGAGGGAGGAGGAAGCAAAGTAGAGGGTCTGAGGTGTTTCTACTTAGGGTCCTGTCTGCCCACACAGACGATGCCTCCAGAGACCTACTGAGTCTAGCTGCACTATCCCTATTTTCAAGCAAATATAAAATGTGAACATAGTTTTTATTTTTTTTTAATTTTTTTTGTTTGTTTTATTTATTTTTGATACTGGGAGAGACAGAGCATGAGAGGGGGAGGAGCAGAGAGAGGAGACACAGAACTGGAAGCAGGCTCCAGGCTCTGAGCTAGCGGTCAGCACAGAGCCCAATGTGGGGCTCGAACCCACGAACGTGAGATCTGACCTGAGCTGAAGTCGGAGGCTTAACCGACTGAGCCACCCAGGCGCCCCACATAGTTTTTATTTTTAACCAGTCTTTACAGAAAAATATACGGATTCTCAAACAGTTAAGTTCACACAGAGAGTGTCAAAGCCACAATAATCCCCAAGTGTCATGTTTTGCAGCCCAATGCCCTTTCCACACATAAAGACAACTAAAAGCAAATTCACATCCTTATACTGAGGCTCCTAAGGCATGAATTCATTCTCGGACAGTTGCCTTGAACTCGGGTCTATGAAGCAGTATGGTGGGTGATTAAGAACAAAGGTTGGGACTATCGTCGACTTCACTCAATCTCAGAGCCCACACTCGTAACTGCTTTCCTCACAGCCTTTCCTAACAGGAATACAGTACACCCTTAGCTCAGCTATCTGACCACCTGTCAGTGCCTCCTGGTACCCAAAGAATCACCATGTTGATTGTCAAGGCATCCAGATTTGCCCATTTTATGATATCAAAATGGCAAAAATGAAATGGATTGAAGGATTTTTTCCAGAGTTATTGAAAGAACATTTAAACTTAAGTCATTATCTTCTTTTCAGCTTCCCTGTGACAAAAAAGGAGATGATAAGTATATGGATTGTTTCATTGATTATTTATACTTTCAACATACAGCTGTTGTCAACTGTGTGCTAGATTGGTTTTGTAAGTTTGATACCAACTTTGATATTTCTTAATTTTAAGTTGCTTTTGTTTCTGTATGTTTGAATTTAATCTCTTCCTAATTTTTCTATTTATAGAAACATGCTAGTTAAATATTGCTGCATGATGATAAAACACAGATGTGATAGGAAATTTCCACGGAATTTAAAGAGCATGTGCTGGATTTTCAAACGGAAGCTGGCCTGCACATTTTCCTGGAAAACGGGGATGGGAGTGCCAAGAGTAAACATGGGAGTCTTTAGATGAAAATGACTGCCTGTCACTCCCCACATTGTGGGACATTGAGTCACTACATTCAAAGTTTATCTGGGGAGCAACTGGACCAGACACTGGGGCCACTGAGTGCAAAGCTGTGTGGTACTGGCTTCACTAAAAGCATAAGGAGCACTCATTACAGACAAGACAAGAGAATCTCAGTTGATAATACAGCGGATAGTTGTTCAGCATGGATTATGGTTCTTCTCCTCTGAACTTTGACCTTAAAATTAGTATCACATAACTTAGCATTTAGTGAAGAATTGAGCATATGCTCGGTACTCCCTGAATCAAACTCTGGTAGCTTCATAGGATTTGGTCTTACCAACCTGATAAGCCTTCAGCCTCTTGAATATGTGGATTGCATTTTATTCTAGCCTCAGCCAGGTGTTTAGGGTTCTGGGTGTAGGGCAGGTGATCAATAAAAATATCTGATCACTAAGTTATCTTTCTTGGGACAAAAGGAATTCCTTGAGTTGGTTTCTCTTCACTATTCTCTGACATATAAACTCCATGAATAGATGCATTTTTGACTGTCTTGTTCATCACTAACTCTCCAATTACTAGAAAAGTGAGTGGAACATAGTAAGAACTCAATAAAATATGTGTTGAATGAAAAGATAAATGAATGCATGTGTGGTTTTTCATTGCCCCCTGGATGGCAGCAGAGAGGAAAGGAGTAGCTGCGCACCTTCCTGTAGTACAGAGAAGCAACAGGAAGTGACCACAGGCACTGCCCCAAGTAGCAGCCCCTTCCAATACCAAGCCTGAAATGAGCTGCAAAGTACATACAAAATGACCCATGTGATCCTCTACTATTGTAATCTACTTTAGAACATTTTAAAACACTCCTTTCAGGCTGCAATACTTAAAAATGAGAAAATGACTTACAGCAATGGCTCTCAAGAGAGGTCCTTGGAAACGGTAGCATTAGCACCACTGAAAACTTGTGAAAAATCACGTTTTCAGGCATTACATTAGAACTACTGAATCAGAAATTTTGGAGGTGGGGCCAGCAATCTATTATTATTATCATTTTGGAAAGAGAGAGAAAGCAGGGGGGAGAGACAGAGAGAGAGAGAGAGAGAGAGAGAGAGAGAGAGAGAGAGGATCTTAAGCAGACTCCAAGCTCAGCATGGAGCCCAACACAGAACTTAATCCCACCACCCTGGGATCATGACATGAACCAAAATCACATTGGTTGGATGCTCAAATGACTGAGCCACTCAGGCACTCCAGTGATCTGTATTTTAATAGGCTCTCCAGTTAATTTCAATCATGCTAAAGTTTGAGAAATACTGAACTAGAAGTCCAAGGTCCTTGTTTCTGTAGTCTGCCCCTCCAACCCCATACCCTCCACCAGTCCCCACAGAGTGAAGTTCCTCTAGATATTATTCCTTTTTATGTCTATCTACATGATCTGGGTTTTCTGTAGCCTAGGTCTTTCCAACCAAGTCCAGGGTGCCTGGTCTAGTCTCATTCTCTATGTCCTGAGAGCACCTGGTCCAGATTTTGTCTGTGAGGAATAGGAAAACACTCATAAAGGCACTCTAGAAAAAAAGCTTTAGCAAAGTTCATAAGAATTTGGGAGCTAATAGGGACTTTGGAAATCTTAAGTTGTGAATCATTTGTTTTACACATGAGGAAAATGAATCTTAAAGACACTAAATAATTTAGCCAAGACCAAAGTTAGTTAAAAGATTAGAACTCAATCTGGTCATGTAGACAAGCTTCCCCCACTAAGTGCCCCACATGCCCTTATATTCACACTTGTGATGTATATTTCTAGGGCACCAGACACCACCAAGGGTACACAGAAGAACGTTTTTATGTCACAATGATTTTCACAAAAACCATCTTCATTTGCATTTCCCACCAAGAAACTTTCAACAAAGTAGAAGGCCACATATGGATGACTGACCAAAGGACTGGTCTCGAAAAATGAATGACCAACTCAGGAAAAAAACATCTGAAACATCTGCAGCTCTGGGGGCCGATCCTGCTCCCTACATGCTTCTGATAACATAAGCGGACAGAGAATGTGAATTCTTGGGGATGAAAAAGGTGTTTCAAGAGGCCATTTTGAGTACTTCAAATTCTTTGAGTACTTCAAAGCATTTCCCTTCTCTCTCACCCACCAAAAAGTTCTTATCTAAAAGGGAGTCATTTTGAGCGAAAATTTTAGTCTTTAGCTGTTAGAGACTACAAAAAGGGACTCCACCGTACTAGGTAGACACTAGTTCCGGCTAGCCAGAGAAAATCTCAGGCACAATTGAAATGTTGCAGCTTAAGATCTATCCATAGAAAGGGAAATGCTAACAAGTTTAGACAGGAGAAATTGCTTTCAGAATAAAAAGTTTTGCCAAGGAAAAAGCATATTTGAATCAGAGATGAGAATATGCCAGGCAGCTGTGTCCCACGGCATCTCCTCTTGCTGTTTAGTATCAATTAGGAAACTGAAGCTCCTTAGAGTCCATAGGGAATGAAGCAAGGAAGATGGGTCTTAAAAGGGCAAGCTAATGAGCCCACGGATCTGCTAGGGATCCAGAGCCAGGCACAGCCTTTCCCGCTGCTGGTTCACCCCTCTCCTACCCCTACCATACCTGTTGGTATTTATTTTTCCAAGGACTGCAAGAGGAGGTCAAGCCTGGCCATGCTGAAAACAGAATGGTTCCAGGAATCTTGCTGAGAAGTCCAAAAATATCTACCATCCCACAGGCAACTTTATCTGCCCAGTATTTTTTAATCAGGTCATCCGACTACTAACAGTGCCTGGTAATGTTTCTTGCAGTAGTGAACGTAAACCTAAAGTAATTCAGGATCATGTTACACATTTTTATTAGTATTCTTATTTCTTTTCAATTTGGCTCTGTAAGATCACCAAATAGTCTTTCAGATTTCAGTTTTTGGGCTAATTTACAGGACAGACCTACACTCTGGATTCTTACTTTTGATTCTCCTATTACATGCAAGTTTCATAATCATGTATGATTTCATAATCATAAAGATGTTGTAATGTAATCCTTCTAGGACTTCCAGGAATAAAGCTTCTTAAAGGGGGTACAACATGAAATCACCTTACACTAAAGTCAAGGCTGATAGCAACTATTTCAAGGCACCAGTGTGTGCACTCGGGAAGTAGGAGACACTCCATTTGAGGTCTCTCTCCACAAATAATGCCACAGTCTTTTGCAGACTACACTGAAAATCTTGGCATCCCCTTGGACTGCCTCTTCCCACTGCTTATATACAACATTTCACCAGGACCTATCATGTGTTTCCTTGAAATATTTATTTCATTTATACCTTCTTGTCCATTCTCTTTGCACTTTAGTCCTGGGTCTCATCAGGTAGTGCTTAGATTACTGCATAAATCTCCTAGCTAGCTTCCCAGATTCCAGCCTCTCCCTCCTTCAATATGTCATAAATTCAGCTTCCAATCTGTATAGAAAGGAAAAATCTGTTTGCCAGTTTTTTAGGGCAACATCTAACAAGGTTTATATTTTATATTTTAAACAGTATTTATTATTCTTCATCCAACATACAATAGACATCATTTAAAAAAAAAAACCATCGTGAAAAAGTGTTGTGTTAGGAAGGAATGAGATAATTCAGACAAAATGTCCTTATATATTCAGAAACATTACACCAATGTAAAGAATTAAAGAAAATGATCTTTCAGAAACTCTTGAGAAACATTTGTAACATGCGTAATTATGCATAATTTTATGGTTCACTGCTTATAAAAAATGTCAACAATGAACACTTCAGATAGTGAATCAAGATGGTGCTTTGAGAACACACTTCTGCCCTAAATCCCTAAACGTGACAGAAAAGAATCTGAAAATTCTGAAAACAAAGAAAAAAATCACAGAATGATTAGGAATCCCTGAAGAAAACTGACTAGAAAGGAATAATGCATAAAACCACAGCCTAGAATGTATTTAGAAGGGAACTGCTCTTAGAGTGGAAAATATCAAAGGCACCCGAAGCTCTGAGGCTTCAGGTACAGGGCCTAAGAAGAGTTCGTTCCTGTTGCAACTCCCATGGTGGTGGCTTTGGATTCTGCTTTTGGAATGTGCTAATCACAAGGAGAAATCAATGCCATATACCTAGAATACTCCAGGCAAGCATAATCTCAGTGAAGTCTTTGATTTCCCTGGGGCTAATTCGGCTCCCTTCTTTTCTGTGCCCATTGTGTATCTGCTACAGCTCTCCCTTCTATCAATTATTATATTGAACCCTACTTGATAACAGAAAGAAGCAATAACAAATATAAATTGTCATTTTATGATTAGATTTCAGACTTATGAGAACACACAACTTGAAATGCTTTTCCTTGGGTTTTCTTAGACTCTAGTCTAATAGGACAGACATGGTTTATAATCTATTAAATAAGACAGACCTAAAACTACCCATTGCATAATTATTTGCTTATAATAGTGACAAGTAAACAGGGGAGAGAGCAAAAATCAAGGAGGCTAGACTGAGACATTAGAAGACAGATTAAATATCTTGATTTGATTCTAACAGCATGGCCCTTGCAAGTTTTCAATCAGGGGTTGATATGATCTTATTTTCAATTATAAAAGATGACATGTGGTTCTGAGTAGAAAGACAATCAACAGAAGCAAGAATGAACCCCAGCAGACCAGTTTTAAAAAGCTGTGGTAGTGGGGCGCCTGGGTGGCTCAGGTGGTTAGGCCTCCGACTTTAGCTCATATTAAACTTTGGGAGAGAGGGAGATAATCAGGAAAAAATATCTTCAAAGTCTCCTTGGTGGATAGATGATGAAAATAGTTTGAGAAACATTGATCTAGGATATAAAGAAATGAGTCTAAATGGCTGTCTGAAAGGGTAGACATGGGTCACAGAGGAGAGAAAGCAATGAGAATGAGCATGTTCAAGATGTACTCTTTCATATTGTTTGATATTAGAACCATGGGAAGATGACATCTACCAAAATTTAAATTAAAAATAAAATTTAAAAGGAGGTTATCCATTTCATTTAATCATAAAATATTACTGAATAGGACCTCTTTTAGCAAAAGTCACAGTATATATAAATCTTACTTTTCAAACGTCTAGTCTGAGCAAGGAATTAATAATTTCACTTAGTTAACTTTAATGTTCAAAAGAGAGGCTGGTTAAGTGACACTTTATGCAAAATTTTTTAAGTTGTGATTATTATTTATTCAAGGGAAACAGTTTTGAGGACAGATTAGTGTAGGTACCTGCCTCATTGTGACTGGATAGAGAGCATGTTCCCGTCCACAAGGTCTGAGGGACCACTAAAGATTCTCAATACTGAAGTGTTCCCCTTTTTTTTTTTTTCAAGATTTTATTTTTAAGTTATCTGTACACTGAACATGGGGCTCAAACTTACAATCTCGAGACCAAGAGTTGCATGCTCCACTGACTGAGCCATCCAGGCATCTCTAAAGTGTTCCCTTCTTCACACTCCAGCATGAAAGAGGCAGCTCTAAGATCTTGAGAGGTCAATGTAATAGAACAGTAAAAGTCCTTAGCAACATATAGATTTGGGGGTAAAATTTTTAACATGGACCAATGGCACAATTTACACTACAGAAGAATGTCACCATGGCGAATGTTGCACCTTTTTCCTGTTGTTTGGCTTACTAATATGGAAAACTGGCTGAATAAACATGTCCTTGCTGTCATCTCTGCTCCTTAGCACTGAAAATCCACAGTAGGGTTGTAGCTCTTCAACTGCTAACTTCACCAGGGTAGGAGCAACATTAGACTTGACCCTGGTATGTGGATGGCAGCATCTGACCCTGGGAGCTGGACCATGTCCTTGTGAGGGAATCAGCCTCACAGTGTTGTAAGCAGCAGCACATGACACAGACCACATGGTGCTATGTTGCCACCAGGACAGATTGAAATGATAAGAAACTTGGAAGCAGTGAACACTTACAGCTTAGCCTAATACTGGCCTTGCAAAAACAGTGGCTATTTTGTTATCAGAGTTCCTATCTTCCTCCAATGATCCCAGTTGATACTGATGAAGCTAACTTAATTGCATAGAAATTTCACAGAGACTACATGGACACAAAGCACTGATAATACAAAACATACATAGACCATCCATCATTTTCCAGACCCAGGTCACTTTATGTGTAGCTCTGATTACAACTGTCTTTTAGAAAAGACTGAATACATGTGGTGTAGCCTAAACCATAAGTTCTGTTCAACAATGCATAAAAGCTAATGCTGAAAAGCACTATGGGGATACATAGCCCCTCCCGGCCAACTTTGGATGCACTCCATTGCCTTGAAATATAGAGCTCTCTTGTGGATTTCTCTATGGACACTCAGCTAAGAGTTGTTAGAAAGAGAATGGCGGGATGCCATGACAAAATACCATACGTTGGGTGGTTTAAACAACAGAAATTTATTTCCCCACAGTTTGGAGCCTGAACGTCTGAGATGAGAGGGCCAGCATGGTCCAGTTCTGGTGCAAGCTCTCCTCCTGGCTTGCAAATTGCTGCCTTCTTGCTGTGTGGTTCCATGGCCTTTACTCAGTGCGATCATGGAGAGGGAATGAGGAAGCAAGGGAGCAAGAGACCTCTTCTAGTAAGGCCATCAATCCTAATCCTATTGGATTAGGAACCTAACCTTTATGACCTCTTAAAACTTTTTTTAAATGTTTATTTATTTGTGTGATAGAGGGAGAGAATGAGAATGAGAATGAGCAGGGGCAAGGCTGGGAGAGAGGGAGACACAATCTGAAGCAGGTTCCAGGCTCTGAACTCTCAGCATAGAGTGTTATGCAGGGCTCAAACTCATGGACCATGAGATCATGACCTGAGCTAAAGTCAGATGCCCAAATGACTGAGCCACCCAGGTGCCCCCGCCCTTTATGGCCTCTTTTAATTTTAATTAACCACCTGAAAGCCCTATCTCCAATTATAGTCACATTAGAGGTTAAGGTTTCAATATGTGCATTTGGGAGAGGAGGGGGTTTCACAGTTCAGGCCATAGCACCTATGAGCATAGATAAGAAATATTTAATTATTAGCAAGAAGGGGGGCCTGGCTGGCTCAATCAGAAGAGCATGTGACTCTTGATCTTGGGGTTGTAGGTTTGAGCCCTATGGTGGGTGAAACGATCACTTAAAATAAACTTATAAATAAAGTCATAAATAAATAAATAAATATAAGCAAGGAAATTTTAAGTTGCATATTAGGGAGGTTACGAATCACATCAGAAGAACTTGAAAAATGGAGACATCTATTCAGAAAACAAATCATGGCACCCTTATCTGATACTGCATGTCCCTCTATTGGTAAATATACATCTTGGCCCTGTGCCAATGGCTTTTTCTTCTTTCAATTGAGGTAAAAATCCACCTAACAAAAGTCATCATTTAACCCATGTCTAAGTGCATAATTCAGTGACTTCCAGTACTTTCACAAAGTTGTGCAACCATCACTACTATCTACTTCTAGAACATTTTTATCACTCAAAAAAGAAACCCTGTACCTGTTAAGTGGTCACTTTTCAGTCTCCCTTCCCCTAACCCCTGGCACTGGTCTTCTGAAGATAAGGAAAGAAAGTTATGAAGAGGTTCTAGTTCTTCTCTCCACTGAGGACAAAAAAAAATGAATGACACTACTGAAAAACCTACTGGCACCACTAACTCAGAGTTTAACATAGAAATTGAGGCTTTGTTTTAACTCATCAAGGAAAGGTCAACTTTATAGAAACATGGAGCCCAAGATCATACAGAGGATCTCAGTTTCCACTTTAGCTCCAAATGTTATACCAAACAGCTTAAAAAAAGTTATAGATATCATGTCCTCATACACCCTCCTCAACAAAGAAGCAGATTTTATGTTGAAATACATTTAGGAAATTCTAAGTCAAACTGTTAACAGATTTCTTTGCCAAGCAAAGAGGACGAATAGAGCATGGTCAGGGATTTTTGTTTTTTGTTTTAATTATCAGTGTAGAACACCAGTTACAACCTGGCATTTTTTCACAACAAATGGACCAAAGTCAGAGATGAATTTTACTTTTTAAAGAAGCCGAACCAGTAATATATTACTTGCAAACTTCATACAAAGTGTATAGATTTCTAGCTTCACTTAAAAATACTGGGTTAAGTGACAACTCTGGGCCCTTATCGCTAATGGCAACAACTGGGTAGAGATGAGAGACAATTGCTGTTTTTAGAAGTATTATGGGTATCCGACTTTACCACAGTCCCCATTGAGTCCACTTCTTCCAGGTGTTAGCTCCTTAACCCCTGATGACACTTGAATTTGCTGCTTCTATTGCAGAACAGCCTCTACAGACAGATTGCAGAGGCACATTCTTTTAACCACACTTCTAGTACAAAGCCTCTAAATGGAAGGCAGACGTGAAGGATCATCCTATTTTTTACCACAATCTCAAACCTTCCAATACTCAACACGATTGATGGGTACCACTCCTACAGATCTAGTGACTAGACTGGAAAGTAGGAAGTTTTTGAGTGGTGGGCCAATGACTAAATCTCACTATGTTGAAAGGTATACAAAAATTTCTGTGTGAGTGGCAAATAGTCATTGCATATTGGTCTCATCCTAGGTACACAGAAACTCACTTAGAATGTAAAAAAAAAAAATTATGGGAGCCATGAGGAGGGAAAAATATGAGCAATTGTAAATAGTTTAAAAATAAATCTATTTGCATATGTATGTCTCTCTCATGTAGACACAAACAGATACTAGTACAGATATATATCTAGGTATAGTTATAGAAGCTACATACTTATACTAGTTAAGGAGAAATCCCTCACCAACATCAGAGGAAGCAAGTGAAGCATAGAGGTTCATCAAAATTGCACATCTGCTCAGTGGAAGGACAATAACTAGAATTTTTATTAATTCCATTTGTTGACATACTTCTGGAAACTATTCTAAAGTTATTTCAAGTATACATATCTGACCACTCCATTTAAATAAAAAAGCAATGACTTTCCCAAAATTACTTTATGTATAAATATACATAAAACTGAGCCACCCAAGTGCCCTGTGAGTGAATTTCTTAATGGAGAAATACACATGTGCAGCCAAGTTGATGTAGGGCAAAAAAGAACACATTAGAATGTCTGTGATTTACTGTAAACTTCAGCATAGAAACTATGATACTGTGTATATGCCAGTTAATTCAAACCTCAACTATGAGGCAAACTATTGACCTAAAAATGCATCATGCAGGGTGATCAGCGAGCTTGTTCCTAAAGCTCTCCTTATCTTCATCAACAGTTGAGGCTTTTAGCATGACACTGATAATCAACACATCAAAAATGGATTTTCTTTGGTGAAATTAAAGGCATAAATAGCGTGATAAATTTTTGAAAATGGATTTCATTGGTGAAATTAAAAGGTCTTCACTTTATGTGAATTGGCTGAGATATTACATGAACAGGTATTATTGGTTAAACTGTGTCCCCTAAAAACACATGTTGATGTCTTAACCCCCAGTACCTCAGAAAGTAACCTCATTTGGAAATAGGATTGCTGCAGATGGGATTAGCTAAAATAAAGTCATGCTGAAGGTAGGAGAGCCATTGCCAAAAAGAACTGCTGTCCTATAAAAGGGAGAGAGAGAACCCTACACAAGTCATCTGCCATGTGAAGATGGAGGCAGAGACTGGAGTTAGACAGCTATAAACCAAAGAATGCCAAGCACTGAAGACTACCACCAGAGCAGGCAAAGAAAGATTCTACCCAGAGTCCCACAGATAGCACGGCCCTGTTGACATTGGATTTTGAACTTCTAGTCTCCAGAACTATGAGAGAGTATATTTCTGTTGATTTCAGACATCCAATTTGTGGTACTTTATTACTTTGAAACTAATACACAAGATATAAGATTCTGGAGAGGATTATACCCTGTACCCTTAGGGATGGAATCCATACTAGTCAAGGTTCTCCAGAGAAACAAAACTAATAAGGTGTGTGTGTGTGTCTGTCTGTCTGCTGTCTTTCAATGTGTGTATTACAAAATTTTATGATAATGAATTGGCTCATGCAGTTGTGAAGTTTGGCAAGTCCCAAGATGTGCAAGGTGAGTCAGCAAGTTGGAGACCCATGAGAACTCATAGTGTAGGCTGACAGTCTGAACGCTAACGGACTCAAAACGCAGAAAGAGTCAGTGTTTCCTTTCTAGTCCAAAGGCAGGAAAAAATTGATGAAATTTGAAAGGCAGTTAAGCATGAAGAATTCTCTCTTACTTAGGGGAGAGTCAACCTTTTTCTTCCATTCAGTCCTTTAAATGATTTGAGGAAGTCTATCTACATTATGGAGGGAATCTTCTCTACTCCATCTACCAATTTATGTTAATTTAAATATTATGCTCATATGAAAACACCTTCACAGAAACACTCAGAATAATATCTGACTAAATATCTGGGCACCTCGTGGTCCATTCAAGTTGACACATAAAATTAACTTTCACAGCATTCAAGTTTGATCTCTAAGAAGTCTGGTGTCCCACCATCAGTTTAGGTGCATTGATGGTTACCTAGAATACCTGTAAGGGTAGCAGAATCTTTTCTCTAAAATGCAGTCGTATCTACCTTAGTGGACCTTTAGTACAAAGTGCTGCGGTTCAAGTACCTGAAAGGACAAAATATTGGGACTTGCTAAATTATCCATTTATGAGCAGTGTTGACCCAGCATACTAATGAGCGATTGTTTAATAAATGTTGATTTTTGTGGCAGAATTTGAGGTGAGACTTATTTTCATTTATATCCTGCTAGCAAGTTTTGGGAGGAAGGGGTTAACCCTCACAATTCTCAGACTTCTTCTGTGTCACAGTAACTACCAAAAAGAATGTAAAAGCTGTTCACGACTAAATTCCTGGGGAGGGCTTTAGCTCTTCACAGGCGGAGAGACTGTCAGCATTCCATCCACTTTCACTTGATTCCAGGGATAAGGCATTCCCAGTTGGTATTTAGGTCATGTCACTCATTTAATTGCAATGTGAACTTGGGCTATAACCCTTTCCAAGCTTTAGTTGGAAATGGGAAAAATAAAAGTACCTACCTCAAGTGGTATTGTGAAAATTAGGTATAATAATTCAGGTAACATATTTATTTTAATGCCTGTCACATTTTAAGCACTTATTAAAAGTTGTCATTATTATTATTAATCTTAAATGATGTTTGACAGGCCAGAAAAATAACTGAAGAGAGACAAATGAGAATGATGATAAAAGGGACAGAGAGAATAAGAGACAGATTCATTTTCTAGCATCATTGTAACAAACTACCACAAATTCGGTGGCTAAAACACAGATTTATTATCTTATATAGGCCTGAAGTCTATATAGACCACAATCTTTGGAGAAACTCTTCTGAGAATTACACAGAGCTAAGACTAAGGAGAAAGACATACTTCTCCCTCCAAAAATATCCATTCTGAGGGATTTGGGAAGCACGGCTACCTGGTACCTTACAAGCCCATTTTTAGGCCTATTTCAGTGTAGCCTGGCTTCTAGCCACTTGTCACAGAGCAGAGTACATCAAAGAGTGCTCTCTTCAATACTTTCCACTAAAAAGCTTATTTTAAAAGGTTGATTCAGGGGCACCTGGGTGGCTGAGTCAGTTAAACACGCAACTGTTGATTTCAGCTTGCATCATGGTCTCATAGTTGTGAGATCGAGCCCCATGGCAGGCTCCATGCTGGGTGTGGAGTCTGCCTGAGGTTTTCTCTGTCTCTCCTCCTCTGACCCACTCCCACTCCCACATGCTCCCTCTCTCTTTATCTTGCTCTAAAAAAAAAAAAAAAAAAAAAAGGACGATTCAGATGGATTCAGCACACGAGTTCTAAAACAATAATGTTTTTCTACTCTTGAGTTGACTAGACTGTTTGAAATCACATTACTCAAAGAGTTGTACTTGAAATCTTGTTAAAATGCCTATATGCACAAAGCAATCTACAGATTTAATGCAATCCCTATCAAAATACCAACAGCATTTTCCACAGAACAATCCTAAAATTTGTATGGAACCACGAAAGACCCTGAATAGTCAAATCAATCCTGAAAAAGGAGAACAGAAAGGGAGGTATCACAATCCCAGTTTTCAAAATATTCTACAAAGCTGCAGTCATCAAGACACTATGATACAGGCACAAAAATAGACATAAATCAATGGAACAGAATAGAGAACCCAGAAATAAACTCACAATTATATGATCGATCAATCTATGACAAAAGAGGCAAGAATATACAATGGAGAAAAGGTGGTCTCTTCAATAAATGATGCTGGGAAAATTGGAAAGCTACATGCAAAAAAAATGAAACTGGACCATTTTCTCACACTATACACAAAAATAATCTCAAAATAGATTAAAGACTTAAGTATGAGACCTAAAACCATAAAAAGCCTTGCAGAGAGCATAGGCAGTAATCTCTCTGACATTGGCCATAGCAACATTTTTCTAGATATGTCTCCTGAGGCAAGAGAAACAAAAGCAAAAATAAACTATTGGGACTACATCAAAATAAAAAGCTTCTGCACAGCAAAGAAAACAATAAAACTAAAAGACAACTTACGGAATGGGAGAAGGTATTTGTAAATAACATATCTGATAATGAATTACTATCTAAAATATATAAAAACCTTATAAGACTCAATACCCAAAAAAACCCCCAATATAATTCATTTTAAAATGGGCAGAAGATATGAACAAACATTTCTCTAAAGAAGACATCCAGATGGCAGACAGATACATGAAAAGAAGTTCAGCATTATTCATCATCAGGGAAATATGAATCAAAACCACAAGGAGCTATCACTTCACATCTGTCAGAGTGGCTAAAATCAAAAACACAAGAAACAACAAGTGTTCGTGAGGATGTGGAGCAAAAGGAACCCTCGTGCACTGTTGGTGGGAATGCAAACTGGTACAGCCTCTGTGGAAAACAGTATGAAGGTTTCTCAAAAAGTTAAAAACAGAATTACCCTATGATCCAGTAATTCCACTACTGATGTTTACCCAAAGAATATGAAAACACTAATTAGAAAAGACGTATGTAGTCTTGTTTATTGCAGCATTATTTACAATAGCCAAATTATGGAAGTAAACAAAGTGTCCATCAATAGATAAATGGATAAAGAAGATATGGCACGTATATAATGGCACATATATAATATAAAATGGAATATTATTCAGCCATTAAAAAGAATGAAATCTTGATATTTGCAACAACAGATAGATCTGGAGACTGTAATGCTAAGTGAAATAAGTCAGAGAAAAATGTATACCATATGATTTTGCTCATATGTGGAATTTAAGAAACAAAACAAATGGGCAAAGAAAGAAAAGAGACAAACAAAAAACCAGATTCTTATCTATAGAGAACAGATAGTCACCAGAGGGGAGGCAGGAGAGGGATGGATGGGAAAAACAGGTGAAGAGATGAAAAGAGTTCACTTATCATGATGAGCACTGAGTAATGTATAGAATTGTTGAATCACTACACTATACACCTGAAACTAGTATAACACCATATGTTAACTACACTGCAATTAAAGTTTTTAAAGTTATTTTTAATTAGGAAGGAAGGAGGGAAAGAAAGAAGGAGATACAATTTGGACTAGCAACTCTGTTAAATGCAAATACCACAGGTAAAGGGTATTTACCTTTACCAGGCACTTAACTCTTGAACAAGACAATGATTATATCAGAACTTTTTTGAAGAGTCTATGTTTATATGGAGAACCATGGAGAATAAGCAAAAGTAAGGGTGAGCAGCACTTTCCTTAACAGTAAAGTCTTAAGTACCTAAGACAAGTTTCACCTACTTCAAAATTTTGCCAACAATAATTTCCCCCTCATTTTGTGACTTTTTTTGCTATAAAAATCCTTAAAATTTTCTCTTCCTAAACTTCCCCTTAACTATTCAATTTTAAAGTAATACTTTTCCTAAAAGCATCCTCTAATAGGCCTTAAAAGACAAATAGAAATAGATAAAAAATACTTTCCACTAGATCAGAAGCTGTCATTTAAAACAAAAATTGCCACCATTACATTTTTCTGAGAGAATCACTTTTCATAAATGTATCTGAAAAAAAATTTAGATAAGCAGGAAAGCCTGTGGATTCCACCACTCAGAATATCCACAATAACTTACCAAATGGCTTTTGGACACCGAGCTCTGCCAGCTAAAATTCCTTAGACTGTAAGTTTACTTCCAGTCTTTTCCCTTCTCAGTGTATCTCCTTACATTATAGATAAAATATGATTCAGAAAAAAATCGCATTATCATCAGCTCAAGTCTGATTAGACTTCTGTTTGGAAGAGATAATTTCCACTTGGTTCCTTCTTCTTCCAGATATACCTTCAATGGCCATTGGAAATAATGGGGCTCAGAGCTGAGAGTGGCCATTTATCAACTCTCTTCTCCTGACCGGGAGGAATCCCAAGGCACATCAGAATGGCAGGTGTTTGGTTTCCAATGACATACAATTCCCACACTTGGTCATAGGAGGGGGACGGTGCTATTGGGCTCTAAGTACCAACCCTGTCCACTTTCCCCAAGTAAAACAAAAGGAAACACAATCCACCAACATGAAGAGAAACTGATCAATATCATTCTTTCATTTAAAATATACCTCCAGCTATAAAACTTGTGAGGTTAACAAAGTTTATGATAATAAAAAGAACAGAGACTCTCCAGTGTGACTGTTTAATATTATCACATTAACCAGATTTCATTATTTGTGTATTCATCCTATAGTATTTACTATCAGGCACTATTCTAAGTGTTTTACAAATATTAACTCAGTTAATCCTTATGGGAAACCTATGAGGAAGGAAATATTACTCAATTCTTATTACAGATAAAGAAGCTACCACACAGAAAAGTTAAATACCTTATCCAGAAATCACAAAGCTGGTAAGTGGTAGAATCAGGATACAAACTGAAGCAGTCTGTGGCCTTAACCATTATACTAAGTTGATTTTCATTCTCTAATAATATAATAGTGATGTATTTTGTACAATGAAAATTACTGAATTCACCATCTTTTCTCAGGACTTGCTTGTACTACCATGTTGCTGATTATGGTTATTGGTATAACCCATTCAACCCTTCTGTCCTAAGCCAGATACCCTATTAATTACCCAAACCTAATCTGATACTATCATCCATCAATTCTGTTATTTATTCATTTTATTTTGAGAGGGCATGAGCGTGCAAGGTGGGTAGAAGGAGAGAGAGGTAGAGAGAATCCCAAGCAGACTCCAAACTGTTAGCACAGAGCCTGATGATGGGTTTGAATTCACAAACCATAGATCATGACCTGAGCAGAAATCCAGAAGTTAACTGACTAAGCTTAACCAACGGAGCCATCCAGGTGCCCCTATCAGTTCTGTTTCTTGCAGACTTGTCAGTCTGTTGCCTCTGCTGTCTCCCTGGAGCGCTGCGGAGGCCTCATGGCCACACGGCCACGTCTCCACCTCTCAGCCTTTCTCTCTGATCACTGGTGCCGCTCTGGCTCATAGCAACCCTCTCACGACTTCCTATCCTCTGAACCAGGAACTCTAAGTGTTTCTCTGTGACCCACAAACATATTAGTCATTCCAAAGATCTTCTAAAATTGAGGATTTGTAGCTGCTGCCCCAGCCCTACGGAGTCAGAATTTCTGGAGATGGGGCCCAGGAGTCTGAATTTTAATAAACTCTTCAGAAGACTTTTATATGCACTGCAGTTAGAGATCGACCACATTAATTCAGGGTACAAAAGTTTCCTGTGACTGGGTCCTTGGCCACTCTCCCCTCCTCCACTGTTCTACTCACTGCGCTCTCCAGCAGCCCCCAGCAGTGTGGCGGCTCTGCTACGCCTCTGTGTGGTCTCTGTGCACTCTGTGTCTGCTGTCTCTTGTGAGCTCTGGCATCTTCTGAAGCATGCCTCCTGCATTGCCTCCTCTGTGAGGCCTTCCTTGAATACACCCTATTAAGCAAATTAATCATTTCCTCCTTTCTTTGTTCACCTCAGCACACCTTCCCGATGGCACTGTAGCTGTTTGCTTACCTGTCTGCCTCTCCTGCCGCACGGTGAACTCTTTGGGGGGCAAAACCTGTCTTTTTCAGATTTTATCTCCACTTCTCCCAGAGATACTGACCAGTTTTTGCTGAATGAATGCTCTCGAGTTTACAAAGCTCCAGGAAACAGCAAACTCCACATCAAGACAAAAGCAGCAGGAGTGGGTGTCTTTAGAGGTGACATTTGTGTCGAGAAATGAAGCATCCTCACAGACCACATTCAGGTCATCCTTTTCCTGTCTAAAGCCAAAAGAGGCCTATAAAACCTTCTCCACTGCCGCACTCAGGGTCCATCAAGGTGAAATTCTTGGCAAAGTTGTGTTTATCATAGGGTTTTTTTCTGTGCAGTAGAAATTTTAGATAAAATTAACAATGTTAGAAATCTAAGTCTGTGCAGTTAGCACAGAAAGCCTGCTCTTTGGAAACACCCTTGGAGCCACTGAAGGCAGGGAGGCTGGAAGTTTTTATATTTGAATTAGGCTGTTTTTATAAATGCATGACAGAAACTAACTGGACCTAGTAAAGTGGAAAGAAAAATCGTATTTGCAATGATACCAGAGGATTTGACAAAACACAGACTGAAGATGAGGGATAATTGGAACCAGGGACCTGAACACTGCTGGGAATCTCCCCACCTCTCAGCTTGGCTCCATTCATCACTTGTGCTACACGTGAGGGGAAGCATGGCTGACAGAACTCCTGAGTTTTAGCTCTCATAGTGGTAGACACTAAAGAGATACTGAATAAATCTCAGAAAAGATTTATGGTCTCAAAAGCAAGTTGAATCAATGGCCAAGCTCTCCCTGGACAATCTAGTGTGACCAGAGGCACAAGCAGAGCCCCTGGAACATGTGAAAGGGAGAGGCGTGTCCTTTAGTACCCACCACAAGGAGTAACCTCATTGATATCGGAAGCAAAGAGGATAGTTTAAATTATGGGTAGCTCTGGTTGGAGATGGAGAATGGGGACAACTGAACAAGAAGACCCAGACCAAGACAAAGCCAGAGACCATGCCAAAATCTCCCCCGGTAAAGGCCACAGTGAGTAATGACTATTGAGCCCAACGTTATCTGAATAGTATTTATCATTTGCTGCTATGCCTACTAAAGTTAAATATTAATATGCTAAATAAGAAATTTATTTTATAGTTTTAGCTTTAGCTAATCTTTGTAAAGACCTAAGTAAAGAAACCTTTCAGAAGAGAGCAAACAGATGCAGAAAACAGAAGAGACTTAGAATCCCACAGGCTTCCCACTTGAGTACCTCTATCATGTACAGGCTGTGTGACTGTGGAGAAGGTTCTGACTGTCTCTGAGCCTTAGATACTCCATATGTTCCTCTTGATCATGCCACCTTGTTCGTGTGTTTTATGTAATTTGGCCTAAGCTGTAATTACTCATTCAGCAAATATCTTTGATCCCTCACTATGTGCCAGACACTGTTCTAGTAACCTTGGATACAGCATTAAAGAAAATAAATCTCTCTGCTCTATGAGGCCTACGTTCTAGAGGAGAAAATGGTTAACACACAAAATAAATGCATGAAGTTATAGTATGTTGAAAAGTAAGTAATAATAAGGATGAATTCAAAGCACAGAATGGACCAGTATTAGAAAATCTCTGTCTGTATACCGGAAGGCAAGTATGATGTCTGTCTGTTCCCTCTGTATAGCCAGTGGCTAGTCCAGTGTGTTAGATGCTAAAAGAGTATTTGTTGGAGTTGTGAAGAATAAATAATATGAAAGCGACTGTCCAATGTACTAGAAGTATTTATATCAGTCTTCCCAGGCTGCCATAACAAAACACTGTAAACTAAGTGGCTTGCAGATGGCCACCTTCTTGCTGTGTCCTCACATGATCAGGCCTCTGTCTGTGCATGTTCCTGGTGTATCATGTGCCCAAATTTCCTCTTCTTCTAAGGATACCAGTCATCTTGGATTAGTGCCCACTCTAAAGACCTCATTTTAACTTAATCAACCCTTTATAAGCTTTATTTCTAACTATAGTCACATTCTAAGGTTCTGGGATTTGCAACTTCAACATGAATTGGGGGAGCTGGGCACTGTGGACACAATTCAACCCCTAAAACCAGGAATGCAAGACTTTTAGACCTTTAGTTAAATTATTTTATTTGGTCTTCACAGCAGCTTTTAAAACTGCAAGGAGACTTGTATGGCCATTCTCCAGTACACAGATAAGACAGTTGTGGGTAACAGAATCATGACTCCAAATCAAGTGCTCAGCCCCCAAGATCACAATACCTATAAACTCCCACTCATCCCATGAGACACACTTAGGAGCTGCAGAAGTCCAATTTGGGGAAGCAGAGTAGGACTGCAGTGGACAACGCCTTGAACAATCTGGAATACTTACCTGTACTTTGGACAATTTAATGGGTATAAAGAATGTGAAAAGGGACGTTAAGTGCCTTGAAATGTAGCTGAATATCTTGTCATCTGGGGTTTGCTTGGCTATTTTTCACTGAGACTGTTCAAATCCAACCAAAGATGTCCCTGACAGGGTACACCCAGAAAACTCTAATTTTAAAAAGTGCTGATGTGATCATGGGCATTGCTCTTGAGATGTAGGCAGAGCTGATAGCAATGCATTCACCTTTTTGTAAAGTCTTGCTCTAGTTTTTTCCCCCAAGTACAAACTGGATTTAACCCTTTCACAGCCACCTAGTTGACTGGTCCAGGGAACACAATTCTGATTACTTCATGGCAGTAGTCCCAGAGGTGTCTTGTTACAGCAATCACAAACCCATCTGAAATCAAAAGCAAGTCCTGTCAAATGAACTACTGAAATGGTTTTACTTTGCAGGACTTAACATGGCATGGTTTGTTGTAGTACTGAAGGAAGATGGTAACCTTGGAACATGCCTATTGGTGAGGGTCAGCTAAGACAACAGGCCTTTGGTTCCAGAAATATTATCATGCTTTTGGGGGAAAGTCAGTCTACTGCCCTCTAAATTATGAAACAATGATGACTGCCAATGTCTACCTTTAATTAGATGCAATCGGAAATTTTAGTCTATGTCCCACTTCTTAGGTAATGCATTTCAATGACAAGTTTATGGCCAATTGCACACAGCTTAACATCAACAGGAATGCCTTTTCCACCCCCTCTCCTGGTCCTTCTCCTTGTGTCACACTCCAACTGTCTATAATGCACTGGAAAAAAGACAGGTTGACCTCCAGTGCAAATGTTAGACTGAGCACAGACACTTGCCTTCAGTCCTTCTCAAGGTTCCACTGAAATAAAGATTTAGGAGTACAAAATGAATAAATGTGTCACAGCAAAGAGGAGAACAGAGTGGTGTTTATCAGTAAATTAATGGATTTCAGGTGATACATCAAAGACAGAAAATGGCAAGATATGCATAGCCTATGACACAGCAATTGCGCACCTGGGATACCATCAGATTCCTTCTCACATAGGTCTACTGGGTACATGTATATGAATCATCTTTGTACACATACACAGTGGTCATTGTGTTAGTGGGGAGCCAGAAGAAATTTAGGGATATGGATAATTAAGGGGGAGCAAATACATTCTGATACACTGGGTAGCAATAGATAAGTGATAAAATAAGTAAAAATTTAGTGAAAAAAGTAGAGAATGAAAAAGCACAAGATCACTTACATAAATGAAAGACTATAAAACCATATGGTACATATTATAAAAATTACATACTGTATATTTAAAGGACATGTTAATACATCACTGTAGGTCCCAATAGGAGAGAGGCAGGTGGAAAGGAATTGGGATGGGGAGGAGGGAAGAAGGAAAACAAATATAATAACAGAGGGTACTCGTTTAAATTACCAATAACAATGTGCTCTGCACATGGTACCTGGGGTCCTACTGCAAAATATATTGAATAGAGTGGATTGATGGAAAAGGGAGTGGGAAGCCACATTTCAGAATGCACTAGAAGGAAACTAATCTGTACACTCTAACATGAAGAGGATCCTGCACCATTTACACTGAGAGGTTCCTTCAAAGATACACTCTAAATGTTTATTGTAAGCAAGTCTAAACAATTTTATTTTTCACCATGGTGAATGCATTACTTATACTAAAAAGAAAAATTAAGGGGGTGCCAGGGTGAACTAATCAGTTAGGCCATGACTTCGGCTCAGGTCATGATCTCATGGCTCATGGGTTCAAACCTCACGTCGGGCTCTGTGTTAGTAGCTCAGAGCCTGGAGCCTGCTTCAGATTCTGTGTCTGCCTCTCTCTCTCTCTCTCTCTCTCTCTCTCTCTCTCTCTCTCTCTCAAAAAAAGGAATAAATATTAAAAAATAAAGATTAAAAATAAGAGGGTTGTGATACATCGAAAAAAATTCAGCTTCCTCCCTTTTTTGCTGAGAACACAAACAGAATTCCTAAAGGAAATGTAGGCCAAAACTTTAACATGCAGAGTGCTTACAATCTTACTTATTCAAAAACTTAATTTCTCCTCTGTGGGTATGAAGAAAACCCCTCAGAAGACTGACTTGAGGCTCTGGAGAGTGGCCGCCACAGGGCAACCATCCAAGACACTGGTTTGGGCTTCCATCAACCCTATGAGGACTTGGGTTTCTTGGGATGTGAAGGTTAGTGAATCTTTTAATAATAAAAGTCAAGCCCATCTTCTACTAAGTGAAAGGAAAATACTGATGAACTGAACCAAGCATTAAGTCAGAGAAAATCTAGAACTCCAGTGGAAAAACAACTTTATTTATTCCCCATGTTTGCCACAGACATAGCAGCAGCAAGTCTCATGATCTGACCCAGCAAGTCCAGCTCAGTCAGGGGCTTTGCTTTGTTACATGGCAGTTGCAGCCAGAGCTTCCTGTCTAGGTGAAGAGATCATGCAAATCCCAAGAAAACAAAACACAGGCTAAAAAGCCCAGCAGCTGCAAATAATTTCTGTCCAGTCATCAAAATGGCTCTTTGCTTTTGCTGTGATTACCATATAAGAGTTCAGAACTAAATAGGGAAATAACACAAAAACATGAGCTTGGGCGATACTCCGACAGTTGGGAGATTGTGTACACTGCAAATTGAGCAAAGAAAAGAATTAAGGCTTTTAAGAAAAGAAGCAGTACAGGTGTTTCACTGATCAAAGACAAAACGGATAAGCTCTTAGAATACTTTCTTTCTCCTTTATAGGTTATCCCTGGCATGATCTCAGGGGACAGTCAAGTGTCACTTAAAAATGTTTCTAGTGAAACTTTATTCCTATTTCCAAAGCAAAAACTTACAAAGAAACTATTCAGTCATTTTAGAACATGAAAAATGGAAAATTAAGGGGCTGCCTGGGTGACCTTAACTAAATGAGTGTCCAACATCATCTCAGGTTGTGATCTCACAGTTTGGCTTGGGGCTCAGGTAGTGAGTTCAAGCCCCTCATTGGGTTCTCTGCTGTCAGGGTGGAACCTGCTTCAAATCCTCTGTTGCCCTCTTTCTCTGCATTTCCCCTGCTCACACTTTCTCAAAAATCAACAAACATTAAAAAAAAAATAACAAAACGGAAAATTAAGGACACATGAAATGGTGAATGAAAATACATCTATCTTACAGGTTAAATTTGAGTAGCTGATTTACCATTTAATTTTGGGAGTGTCCAAGCATTCATAATTCTTTTCACAATCATAATTATCATGAGACAGAAAAGGGTAAGAGCAGAATTTTTACAAGGAGCTCTAAAAAATACAGTAATCATAGTTTTTGTAAATAGAATAATACATTTTTGAAATAAAAACTCTTGGCTTATCTTACTTCAAGTATAGCATATTGAATATAATATAAATAGCTATGTTTATGATGAACAATTTTATTGTTTCAAGAGAAGTGGACATTTCTGTGATTAAGGCCTAAAATCAATTCACATTTTCTGTCAGCATACCTTGTGGGATTTTTTTCTTTTCTGTTTCATTTTGTTTTTGGTTTTTTTGATTCATTTGTTTGAGGTCCTGCTGGAAGAAAACTAAATATGGTGAAATTTGGGGGTTCAGTTGTGGTTTTCCTTGAAATTTGATCTTTTAGAGTCAAACCAAATGGAAAACCAACAGTTTTTCAAAAGCAAAATTACTTTTTAAAAAAATGTAAATGTATTTATTTTTGAGAGAGAGAGAGAAGAACACAAGCAAGGGAAGGGCAGAGAGAGAGACACACACACAGAATCCAAAACAAGCTCCAGGCTCTGCCCTATCAGCAAAGAGCCCAATGAGAGGCTTGAACTCTCGAAACATGAGATCATGACCTGAGCCAAAGTCAGAAGTTTAACTGACTGAGCCACCCAGGTGCCCCAAAAAGTACTTTTGTGTTTAAACCTAATTTTTCTATTTTCAAAGACAAAGTAAGTTACTGGTTCAAAGCAACTCAAAGGTTGGCCCAGCTCTTTACTGTACTGATGATCCAGCTGCCTGAATGTCTTACTTTCACGCACTGAGATTGTAACTGTTTATGGACAAAGCAGACACCCCTGTGGGTATGTGTCTTAAGGTTATGACAAGAGTGGAGTCACCTCAAGGTCAGGATGGGGAGGCTGTTCACATGAAGTTAGGAGTCATCACAATATTTACACAGTTCTCAGGGTAAAGTGAAATCAGATCTTCTGCAACAGCAACGTAAGATGTTTAATCACCAGGAAAGTTATAACTCAAGTTAAGCGCAGGATGCTTAGGCAAACAACCTTGGTGAACGCTCTTAGAATATCATCCAAGTGGAAGGCTCAGGGGAATGGCTTTAGTTATCATGCCTTTTGAAGCTGCTTTATGCTGCTGATGCTGGGAATGTTGACAAAGCAGTCATTTTAATTCAGAGACAATCTGATGGGGACTAAAAATAAATCAATACACTTTTGACTGTTTTTATTACCCAGTGATGTGTGAAACTGATATGCTTATCTTATCCTAAAACCTCACTGCACTGGGGATTGAGCAGAGCTTAGGAATTGGCAATAGTGAAAAATAAGTGAGGCTTGGGGAGAAGGAGGAGTCTGAAAGGAACAGATAGCCACAGCAAATATCAAGGCACTGCTCTCCATGCTGGGGCAGAGAAACATTCCTCTATCATGTAACTTACACTCTAGGTCAGAGTGGTTGAGAAGAAACACCAAGTAACTTAACAGGGTAATGTCAGATTGCTTCAGTGTTATGAAAAAAAATTCAGCAGATACTATGGTAGAGAACCCCTGAGAAGTATTCATTTGCCAGGCAGACCAAGAAGACAATGGAGTGAGTGAGTGAGAGAGAGAGAGAGAGAGAGAGTAAGAGAGAGAGAGAGAGAGAGAGAGAGAGAGAGAGGGGGGGGGGGGGTATGGATGAGGCCATCAGGGATAAGCGTGATCTCAGGGTAGCTCAACCTGGGCTTTATTGACATTTAAGGCCAGATGATCTGTGTTGCTGGGGGCTGTTGAGTCCTGCAGGGCGTTTAGCATTGTTCCTGGCCTCCCCCTGCTCTCAGTAACAATTGTGACAACTCAAAATGTCTGCAGATTTTGCCAAATGTCCCCAAGGACATTTGAAATCCTCCAGCTGACAGCTACTAGCTCATGTAAGGCCTTAGAAGCAGGAGTAATAGACAAAATACAGAGCACCTCATGTGGCATGAACACCAGCAGATCAGGATGGGCGCCGTCTGTAAATGATCCATACGGCTGCACCAGTGTACCCTGAATGAGTATCAACCCTGCTATAGCTCATGGTAAGTTCTTTGGATCTTATCATAATTGTGACTGAAGCTATCATAGTATTTTAAGAAAGAGAGCAGCATTTTTGTTTTCTTTTTATGTTTTCAAAAAGACCACCTTCACTGCTAAGCAGAGATGAGATTTCAAAGCAGGGCAGCATGAGAGGAAGCAGGGAGCCCAGTGGGAGGCTGTTGAAAAAGTCTGTGTGTGAGACGCTGGGGAGTAACAGCAGTGGAGATAAACTGAAGTGATCATAGCACATTCTAGAGATGGTGAGCAACCAAAGAATCAAGGATTGTAACTAGGTTTTGGCTTAACAACTGAGTAAATGGTGGTCATTTACTAAGATGGAGAAGATTAGGGGAAGAACAGATTTTTGAGAGAAAAATCAAAGATTTTATTTTAGGTATGTTAAGTTTCAGATGCCTCTGGAACATCCAAATGATGCTGTGTAACAGGTACCAGTGCCATTTGGATACCTGAGTCTACAAAGTTTGTGTAAATTTGATCATCAACAAGCATATACAAATATAGTAACAACAAATACCCAGAAGTCTATGCATGAATTTAGGTAATCAACACAGGAAAGGCCACCAATCACTTAAACCAGAGTATCTGCATGCTTTCTGAAGAATAACTTAAAATTTGATGTCCTGCCTCCTCTAGCTTCTGATTTCCCCATTACATTTGACTAATATTAGCCTCTCAACATCAATTAACAAATAGACTGACCTTTGTACTTTGGTTTCTACCCAAAAATCTTGAGCACATATATACCCCTGTGTACTTTTCAAACTTTTCCTGATAATGCAAGATTCAATCCAAATCTATTAGACACTGGGGTGGGCCAAGGGCAGGGATGGGAACTCACAGAAGATGTTTGGGTCACAATATAATTCCTTAGTCTTACTCCCAGAGAGTTCAGGAACCCACAATTAAATACCATTTATTCTTTCAATATTTAGTACATTTTATCATCATACATGTCATTTAGTATTACTGAATTCTTTAATATGTTTTTGGTTTTCAAGGATAGGTGTCATTTCATTGGATTCAAACCTGGCTCCAAAAGAGGTCAGATACACCACTATTAATAATAAATGGAATCTTACATTCCAATGACACACTGATTTTTCAAAGCACTTCCTGTGCTGCTGAAATTTTATTTTCACCACAATTTGTGACATGGGAAAGGCAGATATTTGTGTATTTATTTTAAAATAAGAAAACTGTTGTCCAACTAGAGTCAATGATCGACCCATGGTCCTATGGTGATAGATGTTAAAAACATAATTGAAACAAGTGTTTTGACAACCAATCCAGTACTGAAAGTAACTACTCTGCCAGTGAATTCTACAATCTAATTCCACAATCTAATTCCACATGACACCAAAAGTGAACTTTTGCTTGACTTTTTCCTGAAGAGAATCTGAGCTGGTTCTCAATCCAGACCTATTTTCCTATGTTCCTTCTCTCTAATCTCATTTTCCCATGGCTGACAAAATCAATGTGGCTGCCTTCTGTGTTAAACATGTTGTTTTTCCTTATGCTTTCTTGGCTCATCTCTGTCCTAGCTGATGTCTTCCTGAGACGTCTTTGTTGGCATCCTAACTTTTCCATGATTACTTCAGTCCTATTATGACTCAGCCAGTGGAACAGACTATGAAACTTGAGTTATATTCTCTTTTTCCATGCTTAGTGGGTTTACTTTAACTTTTGTTCTCCAATATTAATAGACTCCCTTTTCCTAACCTGAATTTTTTATTCTGTACTGACAAAAAACATTTTTTTTACTGATTTCAAGACTAATATGTATTATTATGGAAACATAGCAAATACAAGTACAATGAAGAAAATTAAATTACCCACATTCCCACTAATCAAAAATCAGTGAATAGGATTGCTTGATTACTTCTATTGTTTCTTGAAGTAAACGCTTAATTAACAATTTAAAATCCTTTCTTGTTAATGTGAGGAGATTCAAGTCTATGAATTTTACTCCTAGCACAACTTTGGCTGCGTTGTGTAATCTTGGGAGAGAAAGGATAAACATGAATTTAGAGAAGCAACATGACAAATCATGTAGGGCCTTGTCAGCCATTGTGAAAACTTAGCCTTTTACTGGAGTGAAAGAGGGGGTACAGGAGAATTTCAGGAAGAGTAGTGGCATCATTTAACTTAGAGAATCAATTAAATTGTAAAGTTAAAATGCCACATAAGTCCAAAGAGTCTAAGAAAATTAATAAGCAATTTAGTCTTCTTGTCTGTAGGTAATTTCATAGAAATATGCTTTATTCTCTTTAATTGCAATAACCAAGGTCTAATAAACATTTAAGTAAATATTAATTATTATCTGGTGATCCTAAAGTTTTAAATTCATAGTATTTAGACTACTGAATCTTACATAACAAGTTCTCAATAAATACCCGTTAGATTAAAAAAAAAGTAAAGAAAAGAAGGGAAGGAGAGAGATGAAAGGAGAAGAAGAAAGAGGGAGGGGACAGTAAAATCACTTCACATACCTTACTTCTACAATTAGGAAAATACTTATACTGCTTAGGGAAAAAATTAGGGTAATACATTTTTTTTAATTTATTTAAATTCAGGTTAGTTAACATATAGTATAGGATTGGTTTCAGGAGTGGAACCCAGTGATTTATCACTCACATACAACCCCCAGTGCTCATCCCAACAAATGCCCTCCTTAATGCCCCTCACTCATTTAGCCCATTCCCCCATCTACCTCCTCAATAATCTCTTAATATTTAGGAAATATGTAATATAGTTCAAAAGCAAAAAAACTGAGGAATCTTATATGTCTTAAAACTGCTCTTAAAAACTTAAGAGGTTGTGTCTGTTTTTACCTGTAAGATATTTGCTTGCCCTACCTTTCTCAGTAATATCGAATTTTTTAAATTATATTCCTAGCTCCTGCCCCTCCACATACATAGAGAGAAAGACGAATTCTTGTGAAAAACTGAGATTGTGCAAGAAGATGAACATAGAGCTGAGTTTCTTCCTTGATTAAGAGCAGAACAACAAATAAAGTGCTAATTTGCACATTTGGGCTTGGTTTTATTATTAGTATTTTAAACAACAGTGGTTGTTATTTTGAAGATTGTTTAATTAAAGGATTATTTACTAAAGAGTTATTTTATTAATTTTCAAAATGAAATATGACCAGCTTCTCTATCACTGAATTGAGCAGCTTGCTGTATCACTGGGTAATGGACTAGGTGCTAAATTTGCTTTTCCCATGTGAAGCCACTTCCAGCCTAAGTGGCTTCTATGTCTTTATGATCTAACAGCACCAAAAAGACAACAGATACTTAAACAGAGGTTACAGCAGAGAAGTTTATTTTTTGCAAATCCCCATTATCCTTTCATATTGGCTGACACATCAAATGTATCCCATCTAAATGTCATTTTCATTTTCTGATATAAATTCCACCCAGAGCCTCAATACCAAGCTGTGTTCTATTAGCCTTTCCAATCAAGGACAGATAACAGATCTAGCAGTAACGATTCATCTGATGGTTCTGTGATGAACATGTGAGCTACAGTTGGATACCGATTGCTCTGCCATCACTGCATTATCATCCCTGCAATTCTAACCATAAAATCCTCCTTTTGTGGATTAGGTAGGCAGTTGGGATTTAAATGTCTGGGCCAGAGCTTTATTTGTGATTTCTTCTTTCCATATCTAAGACTGACTTGATTAGTAAGTCTCAGGCAGACACAATATAATTTACCGTTATCATATAATGCACATTTACAAGAGAATATAAATTATTGAATTTTTTGTAGACTAATGTTTTATTTTCCATTTCCTTAAATTCAATTATCCTCAGCTAGCCAAATTTATCCTGATTATACCTTGGTAAGACCATTTGCCTTCTGATTGTCCATATACCTTCCTGAATTTTCACTCTGGGCACCAAAGAAAGATAACGTTCATTTTAGTTTCTGACATGGAAGCATTTAAAATTTTTATAAATATAGATTGAATAAAGGACTTGTCACTTCCCTGTAAGGGTAAGTTAAATCATCATCCTTTTTCTGTAATAAGAGTTCTCACAGGGAATATCAGAGACACTCAATGTGTGGGAATTAATTGGTTGCAGGCTTTATTATGAGGGAATAGTAGCAGGATATCCTCACAACCAAAAAGATATTAAAAGAAATGATCAACTCAGAAGGACCCACGTACTTATCAGAATTGGCTTACTCCCTGAGCAGCGGCTTATTATAAATTATAAATTGTATCTAAGGGGTGCCTGGGTGGCTCAGGTGGTTAATCACCTGACTCAATTTCGGTTCAGGTCATGAACTCAGAGTCTCTAGATCAAGCCCCTTGTCAGTCTCCACACTGAGCTTGGAGCCTGCTTAAGATTCTCTCCGTCTGTCTCTCTCTCTGCCCTTGCCCCACTCACCCTCTCTCTCTCTAAAAAACAAAAACAAAAACAAAAACAAAACAAAACAAAACAAAAAACCAAAAAAAAAAACCCCCACAATTTTTTTAAAAAATTCTAAGATCAGATTCAAACAATGTGTTTGGTGCTAAGGATAGAAATGCTTACCAAGTATGGGTTTGGGCATGGTGCTGTGAGTCACTATCATAGCCCCGAGCCATGGAGCCAAGGGACTTGGCCTTAAACTATAAGACACTCAAGTGTTCCCAGGAGATAAGCCCTCTGATACCATTGGAGTAACTCTTTCAAAAGAAAACCCCATGAGAAGAGACGTCTCTGTCTTGTTCACAGCCAGAATGCATCAGTATACCTGACTTTTTAAAACACACATTTCCAAATATTAAATTATCATTTCTGACTAGTTCATATATACATACTGGTGTGTATTCCTCCAATGGTTTCCTATCACCCCAGTCCCTTCTTGGTCTGGGATACTTCAGGGGGAGTATCACTGGAAGAGAAAAGCACCTCTACCATCCCTAGTGGTAGTTCTGATTAGTATTCAAGTGATACTGGCTGCAAAGTATTCTAGAAATCACCCCTTCACCCACTCTTCAGGATATCTCCAGTGCACAGAGCAGTGTTTGCCACGTGGCAGCTGCTTCATATGCTTTACGGAGTAAACTGATGAACAAATGACCTATTTACTTTCCTTATTTTATATTTTTCACTTGTCCATTTTCCCAGGAATTTTACCTATTGCTAGTTCAATCCAATAAATACCAAATATCTGCGTTGGTATCTAACACATTTCCAATGCCAATAGTCAAGACAAATCCTGACCTAGCACCTCCTATGTGGCAGAAATCCTTCTATGCCCTGACAGGACCCTCCAGGAGCCTGAGTGAGCTAGAGATGTGTTTGCACTTTTCCCCAAAAGCACAAATCCCATAAATAACTCACAAATAGGAACGAAAAAGAAATCCCAAAGAGATTAAATGACTCATAAGTGTGCTACTATTCTTCAGGCTTAACATGACTTCTTTTTGGCTTTGGTCATAGTGTCTGAAAGTTATTTTTATGACCAGCTAAAGACACAAAAATAGGCACAACCATTTTAGAGTTTGCATCAGCTTGAGGAGACCTCTAGACAGACACACAAAATCCAAACCTTAAATAACTTATACTCATTGCCTACTAGGTGCCAAGCCCTGTACTGAGACATACATACACAGTCTTTCATTTAGTATCCAGAATGATTCCATGAGCAAATTCTAATCTTTATCCCATTTTATAGATGGCATGATTAAGTTGTGAAGAGGCCAAATAACTGTCCAAAGGTACACAGCTGACAAGTGGCAAGAACAAATGTCATCTCCAGTCTTTGTGCCTCTACATCACAAGGCAAGCACTGTGTAAGCTGTACATACCTACCTTATACAGGCATTTATCTAGTGTGCTTAACTTCCCTAAGATTACAGATTTTATGCTAGAAAATCCAGTATTTAAACTAAAACAGTCTTTGCACTTTTTGTCCACTTTTTCTTCCCATTTCTTGAATTGGTATAAGTTGGTATGACAACACTCATCAGCTTTATCCTTCCTCTCTTCATTTATTATACTCTTCTCTCTGGCTCCCTCAGTCAGCCTGGTGTGACGCCCACAAATGGCTAAACCCAAAATGGGCTAGGATCTGCCTGGACATGTTTCAAGCGAACATGATTTACCCGTTAAAACTTTTTGCTTTATCCACTCAGCACATTGCCCTGTCCTCCTGATGCCCTTGACTATTAGTCTGTTGCCTACCTACTGTGTCTACTTACTGACCTTACCATTGGAGCTTGAGTCATAATCTATTCTATCTGAAAATGATTCCTCAATTTTCCCAAAAAATATAGATTTGTCTCTTTTCTTGGACACTGAACTTTCACAGACAAACTTCAAAGAGGATAAAAATATTCTCAATTTCCTGCCTTTTCAATATCCAAAATACCTAAAGACTTTATTTGCTACACTCAATTATAAGCCAACACGGGACTATGTACCACCTGTGTTTGTATCCTTCAGCGTACCCAGCCCAGACTTTTGTAACTACTAAGTCTATAAATAAGTTGACAAATAAATAAATGGAGGGTTGGTTGGTGGGTGAATAGACTATAAAACACCTGGTATAGTGGATAGATGAGGTAGGATCTAATTTCAGAGGTACAACGTGTATTTCTTTCCTTCTATAAAGAGCGCCTCAGAAATATACATTCATAAAGACTACCAGCGTTATTTGGTATACAATATTGGTAAAGTATTGTACACCTACTATATATCAGACCTTAACTTGGATACTTTTTATAATTTTTAATTAAATAGCTCAAAAATATAGGAGATAAGTGTTAGAATCCCCTTTTTACAGTTTTATAAAGGCAGATTAGGCAGATTCAGAGAGGTTACATAACTATGGATGATCTTTTAGGGAATAAGAAGGAGAGATGAATGTGATACAATGTCACTTCAATTTCAAAGCCAAGACTTAATTCTTTCTACTATACTATACAACCTCATTGAAAGAGTCCTATAAAAATATTTTTATTAAATTTGCAGGTGTTTTCAGGACAAGGGGGACTAGTATGCGGTCTTTAATCCATTACCACAAACTAGTTGACAAAAGCATCAAGCTATCTCCTAGCACAAGGAATGATCTTGTATACCTAGAACTCCGGATAGGTACATTTTGATGGGAGAAAAGGAGGTTTAAGGAGATTTAAATAGGCATCTTCCCAGATTATAGGCAGAGGAGACTGTATTTCAGGGCCCTATATGACCAAAGAGTAAGGTTGATGACACCAAATGACCAGAAGGGAGAGAATCAGAAACCAAAAGAAGGAAGTAATAGAATAGGACAAAGAAAGGATGGATACTAAGAACAGGTTTTTCTACTTTACAAAAGAGAAGGGGTAATTTCCCAGTTCTCTCTTCTGCATCTCTGCCTCTGATAGTAGGGTTGGTTTTATTACTACACAAGATTAACAAGGTACAACAGGATAAGAGAAGTAGAACAGATGCCCCTCTGAAATTGTACCAGCTTTTAATGTTACCTAATGATGGATGAGGGCATGTTAAAAACTAAAAGTATTCCCGGCTTGAATTAAGGGATAAAAGGAATTCAAGAATTCTAGAAAATAAATAGAAAAAATTGAAGTGGAAATAGCAGTCAGGTGCAAAAATAGGCACTAGGTTAAGGGATTGCAATCGAGAGCTATGCAGGCAAGACATTGGAGGTCTTCAGCTGAAGTGCTTATTAAAAAATAAAGTTCTCAGCCTCTCTTCTGCTTACAGAATCTTTAAGGCAGAGCATGTCTATCTTAGGCAGTTAAATTTGAGAAGCTTAAATCTGCAGCCTACACTGATATGAACTTAGGAATGTCCCTGACATCACTCCTAAGGAGTGGCCTTCCTATTTTTGTAAAAATCCTGCTTTTCTCTGTCACTGATTCTCTTGACCTATGCACCTGCATTAATAAAAGTCCATATATGGTGATGGATGTTAGCTAGACTTACTGTGGTGATTATTTCACAATATATACAAACATTAAACAAACAAATATAAAATCATTCTATTCGGGGAAAAAAGTTCTTTTAACTACAGGCGCAGATAGCCACTCTAACTGGATATAGCAAGTGCTACCAATCCACCGTGAAGTCCTTGGTTGACCTTTTCTGTGTCTTTGTGCCTGTTTTGTTGTGCTGTTGCTTACTGTGGCCTTATCAGTGACTTTTCTTTTAGACCCCTGCCCAGGCTGCTGAGATGCACACACAGGAAGCTGGACATGCTTGGGAGCTTGCATTCCCCCAGAATGGTCCTAAGCCAATGACTGGTGCAGAATAGTCAAAGTCCAACTTTCTGGTCTCTGGTCAAGGGAGCTCTACCCTCCATGGACTCGGCCTGAAATCACACCTCACACTCATCTTCTCTTACTGTGCGCTCTCCACGGCCTTCCTGCTTCCCCCTGGGAATACTTCCTTAATAAATTACTTGCACATGATTTCTCATCTCAGCGTCAGCCTCTAGGGAACCTGGCCTAAGACACTAGCCAAATAAAAACTGGCTGGAGTGGTTTGGGTAAGGCTGCGAAGAAGGCAAACACAGACATAGAAAAAGGGCCCAGCACTGTCTTGGGAACTGGCTCAGGAGCATTTGGACCTCAGTCAGTGCTTCTCTCCCAGCACAATCCCATGTCACACAAAGTGGTTAGAGGTCTTTTGCGTGTCTTTCTACCCCTTCCCCCTCACTACAGACAGCCTTCCCAAATTTTAGGCCCCCATGTCCAAGGATACTCAGGTTAGGAATGTAAGACTGGTCATCTAAGTGTACCCTTTCAGTAGAGGTGTGTACACACACACACACACACACACACACACACACACACACACCCTGTTAAGCTGTGAGACACACATGTGGATGAAGCTGAGGGGAAGTAGATGAAAGACAGTTCATGAAATCAGATACACTGGTATATTACTGTGAACATTTTATACTTGAAAATACACAAGTAATGATATACAAAAATTGTATGAGAAAAGAACTATTTGGGTACCCTAATTTACAAGTTTTAGTAGCCTTTCCCACAGGTGTAACTATTTTGTATTCTAGAATGGATGATTGAGATATAATTCATCTTGCCTAAACAAGGAATTTGTGTGGCAGGGGAGTGAGTGAGAGGGGTCAAGTGAATTGTGGCCTGTTCTTTCCACCGTACTGCAGTGTGAGAGGAGAGTTACATTCTTCTTGGATCCGCCTTGTATTTTGTGGTAACTGCAATCTTTGAGGCAATTCAGAGCACCATCTTCCAAGCCTTCCTTCTGCTCTTCCGTCAGATCTAACACACTACTAGTCGCATGAACCCTATAGTCATGGTTTTCAGTCAGTTTTAGCAGTAACCCCACAACCCAACATACCCCTGCACACAGGCTCATACGTACTAAACACACAAACACAATTAAAACAAACGTTTGGTGAAATAGTATCTGTTCTTCCTGTGACGCACTCTGTTTTCCAATATTTTCTGTTATACATGAATCTGTTCCATTTTTTAAAATGCTAACAGCAACCAACTAAATTGATTTCAGGGTCCATTAGTAGGTTACAACCTACTTGGGACATTAAGGGCTTGCATCTAAATGCTAATATTCCTCGAAGAGTTGCCCCTGTAAGTTATTCTCACCCACGAACACTTCCCTGTGCATCAGCTCATTATTTATGTAACAAATGTGTTTTAAGCACCTGATCCACCACCTGATCCATGCTGCTGGAAGAACCCACCCTCACCTTTAAAAGCTCACCATCAGGGTCCTTAGTTCTAAGCAACAGGAGCCTATTCTGGCTGCTATAATATATGGGTGCTATATATTCTATATAGTATACAGTTCTAAATGTAATTATAAAGAGTTTTATAGTTACATAGATAGTTAGATAGATAGATAGAGTGAGCGAGCTTTCCCAGGACTATCTGAAGAGAGAGAGAATGAGAGAGAGAGAGAGAGAGAGAGAGAGAGAGAGAGAGAGAGAGAGAGAACACATGAACGAAACCAGGTAGAGAGTTGCATGGCCAAAGCCACAATCATAGGCACATTCTAGAAGTGGTCCACAACTACCTGCTGACTTTTCAAGCTGCACTGTATGTGGTCAGCACTCTGCGCCAGCCCTGGACTCATAGTCATTGCTGTCCTGGGAGAGTCCAGGTAGTGGACGGGGGCTCTTCCCAGTCCTAGGTGGACTATCTTATCACTGTTTTTCTTAAGTACCAGCTCTAAAATCAAACTCTGCAGGGATTTTATCTGTTTGAACTTGGCCCATGTACATTTGGATGGTGACTTAGAGCTTAGGATCTGGAATCAAATTCCTTGAGTTCAAATCTTGACTCTTCCAATTACTTGCTGTGTGACTATGAGCAAGTTACTTTCCCTCTCTGTGCTTCAGGTTCCTGAACTGCATCAATTTGTTAATTCTACCTACTTCACAAGATTGTTGAGGAGTAAATGAGTTAGTGTGTGTCAAGTGCTTAGAAGTGATGAGGTCTATTACTATGAGAAGTTGGAAAAGGGACTATCTGAAGCTTTCAGATTTTATCATAGAAGACAGGCTTAGCATCCAATTGAGGCTCAAATGATGGGGAAATTTCCAAGCCACATAATGGCAGTCATAAATGAATGCCCAATGTCCATTATATAACCTGGTAGACTAGTTTAAAAGATGAGTCACGATGCCCTTGGAGGTCAGGGCTCTGAGGGAATGAAACCCAGAAAGGAAGGAGGAACAACGGCTATGGAAATGTCGGCAGCTTTGCAGGCTCCGGACTCGGGAAGCCCCACAGCCAGAAATTTTGAGAGGAAAAACTCCAGGGTGGAGAAAGAGGAAGGAATAAATGCCAGAGGCTGGTTGACAATTTTGCCATGGGCTACTCCTGTCCCTCTCCATCTGACATAATACGGCATTTTGGAGGAGAAGTCTTCAAATACTTTTAGTCATACGTCCCCTAAAAGAATTTTGTAATCTATTTACATCCCACAGATCTTTAACATCGAGAATTTTATCATAAATTTAAATAGTTGAAAAGGTTGTGATTTCTGGAATATAATATACATGCTTTAAATATATTTTCCTCAAAATCTTGAAGTCTCAGACTTAGCTTTTTTAATTTATAGAAATTGTCTGTTCTTAGGAGGAAAATAGCAAAGTGATCACTTTCAAATCAGTTGGGCAAAACAGACTTAATTTTTGTCAGAAAAAAATATCTGACATTGTAGTTTAATTGAAATGCATGTATTTATCTGTGTTCTTGGTTAATCATCTGACTTCTGAATTCCAACTCTAAAAGAGATAATGCAAGAAAGGACCCTTGACTTAAGTTTTAAACCTGATGAAAAAAGATGTTCCTCCCTTAAGATTTTTCTATTAGAAGCTCACTCATGCGCACGCGCTCGCTCGCTCTCGCTCGCTCGCTCTCTCTCTCTCTCTCTCTCTCTCTCTCTCACACACACACACACACACAGTGCTCCCTACTAGCTGTGAAATCTCCAATTGTCCCTTTGACACCTTGATGATTAGTCCTGAACAATGCATCAAAGTCAAATTTAGAATGAGTTACGTGGGAGGGAGGTAACTATAGAAAGGGAGATGAGAAGAGAGAACCTATAGACTATAGACATAGTCTTAGGTGACCAATTTAAGAAAGATTACATTTAGAAGCTAAATAATGGAAGTTTGTTCCTTAAAACAATTCCAGCTTACACACTCTCTGGAAAATGTTCATGTACCCCCTGCAGCATGTGTGTCCCAATAGTTAACATGGCACTCTTTAAATCATTATACACTCATTTTCCATTAGGAAAAATATATAATATGTGTATGCTTTGTATCTAGAATTAGAGCCAATCAGGGTCAATATGGTAGAGTGGGTAACACTCTTCTCCCCAATACCTCCCCCAACAAGAAAAGGAAATGGATCATTTAGCAAATGGTAATATTTTAGATCATACATTTATTTCTATTGTCTTTGCAAGTAGAAATAACTGCATCACATGCTCAAGAATAAACCAATCACAGGCAAGAGGAGTAGAATTACGATGAATGATGTATATAGATTGAGATGTATTCCTGAGTGAGGGGTCATTAGAGTTCCCTTTGCAAGGAAGAGAGAAAAATGGGTACTGAAGTGACAATGAACAGGTAGCTAGCTGTGGAAGCTTAACTTTTTAAAGGGTCCTGCAATGCCTTTAGTTTCAAATTAATCTTGGCAAAATCATCTTGTGAAATGATATGAATATTTTATAAAGTGTTATGTCTTTTGGAGCAAATACATAATCCAGGTGAGGCAAACTTTAAGATAGTAAGGAATTTTGCTAAAGCAAAGGGGCGAGACAATGGGTTGAGGAATCAAGGAATTCTTAGTTCGTCACCTACCCTGCTGGTCAGCCTCTGGGCCTCGGAAACCAGCAACAGCAACCACGTCTACAGAGGTCTGGGCAAGGGCCTTTCCTCACCACATGCTCTAAGGGGCTTGTGCTGGCCACAAATATTTAGACACTTTTAAGCTAGATTCCTTGATTTTTGTCAAATTGTTTTTTAAAAATCTTTCTCTTAAAATGTGCATGACTGACACAGAATTCTATAGGAAATAGGAAATCTGTACGGCAACTTTTACACATTTTCAGGGCTGGCAAAATTTTTAGGGGATTAATTCTGTGTGCTGGAACTCCTCTGTTACTCAATGTGTCATGGTAATTCCTGGGTGGCAAACAATGTTTTCTATTCCCAGTCATTCACTTGCTCCTTGAGTGACTGGAAACCCAAGTCCTCAAAGTTTAATAAGTGAATGAAAGAATGAAGAAAGGAAGGAAGGGAAGTAGGAAGAAAACCCTTCTAAATGCAAAGCATCTAACCAAATTTCCTTGCAGTAAGCAAGTTTAGCCTTCCTCCCAAGAAGGGCAGATTATTTTTGCTTTTTCCCTCTCCCTTCAGTTCTTTTGAATTTGTCTCAAGCAGTTGTCCAGCAATTGTTAAAACTCCATGAAATGACTAAAATGGATTAAAGCTGAGACATGACAAATTGCTGGAGAGATACACTTGGGATGAGCAATGCTGAAAACCTGAATAGCTTTGCAGGTCTCAAGAGCACAGTCAAGAGCAGCGCCTTATGAAGGAGTCTAAATTAGCAAGAGCATTGAGGAGTATCAAACAGAGGGGAAATGACATAGAAGGTGGCCAATTTAATACTAGACCATTTAATACACAGCTCAAGATTTTCCTCTCAATGTAAGGTTTCCATGAGGACAAATGGCAAATTTTACTCTGTTAATAACATCAAATGAGAAGAAATGTAGCCTTACCGCCACCCCCACTTGTATAATAGTTCTCTCATGAGTGGTGGATTTAGTTTCATCCCTAACCCCTTTTTCCAACAACACTGATTATTATTAAAGATGTGTTTTGAGATTACATTTTCTCAAGTTTTTATAGCTTTTAACTAGAATTAGTTTTATATAAATAACTACTGATCAACCTAGATTTGATCTTCTGTCTAAAGCGTAAGCCTTTATATTCTACAAAAGAGGTGTTGTTTTCCCCCACACATGGCATGGTGACTGAAAGACTATTATGGAAGGAGGTGAAGAATCCATAGCAAATTACCTGTTCATTGTCAACCTAGTAGTCACTTCCTGCCCTTCTTTGTACCGACAACTCTAATCTGTTTCAGGGCTCATCACCTCAGGGCGCATGTCCTGACCCTGAGTTTACAAAAGTCTACCTAAGACTTTTGTATGGCAATCCCACTCCTCTTGCCTATGATTGGCTTAGTCTTGAACATATGATGTAGTTCTGACTCACTAGCAAGACAAAAAGCCACTGAGAACTTCCAGCAAAGGTTTCCTTATGCAAAAATCATGACACAAAGAAGATGCAATCCATTTGTTCCTCTGGGTATTGTGACAGGACAGGACAGCTCATATTTGTGCAGTTATTTCGCAACTATGTGGGGAACTAACCTGAACCCAAAACCAAGCCATTAAGCACGGCAGAACAGAAGATGGAAACAATTTGGATTCTTGATGATGGCTTTGATGTGAACAAAATAGTCTAGGCAGTGCCCTATTTTGCCTCTTCTCAAGTCCTTGTTATTTAAACCTCCTGTGGTAGCTTTAACATATGTCCACAATTCTTTCATTCTTTTCCTTCTAGGAGGTAAAGCCTAAATCTCCTCCTCTGAGTATGAGCTGGACTTAGTGACTCACTTCTAAGTGAATAAAGCACAGGTGACAGTATACAGCCTCAGAGACAAGATCTTGAAAGGCACTATGGCTTCCTTTTCACTCTCTCTCTCCCCTATCACTCATGGTGAGTGAAGCTAGATATCATGTCATGAACATACATAAGCAGCCTAAGGAGACATACATGAGGTGAGGAACTGAGGTCACCTGCCAAGAGACATGTTTAAGTGAGCCATCTTGGAGGCACACCTTCCAGTCCCAGTCAGGCCTAAGATGACTACAGTCTCTGCCTATATCCTGACTACAACTTCTTAAGAGACTCTTAGCCAGAACAATCCAACAGAATCATTCCTGAAACCCCAACTCACAAAGACTGTGAGATATTTGTTGTTTTAACAAACTACATATTGGGGATATGGTTGTAGAACAGTTGATAGCTAAGATACTATTTAAAACTTGGTCTAACATTTTCTGTCAGAGTATATTAATTGGTAAAATGTTCTAAAATATGGCATTCTAAAACCAGAAAATTACAGGATGCTCTGGCTTATTTTCCTTCTCTAAAAGTCTATATAATGCTATCTGAGATAAAGAGACATCCTTCTCATCAGGCCTTCCAAAAAAGGAAGTAACAGTTGCTCTAGGGCTTTACTTTCACAACCATCTGGTGAGAGGCTAAAATCCCTCTGATCTTGATTAAATGATTGCATCTCATTGTATCCTTAGAATTGAATTGACTAGTGTTTCCCAAACTCTCTTACATAAAAGGTACCCTGGATAATATTAACAGATATTCTACCAAAAAAGGGAGAGGAGGAGTGGAGATTCAAAGTTCATACACAGCATAGTCAAGAGTTCTGAGAAGTTTTTCAACAAAGAAATCTGCTTACCTTTTGCTTAACCCAGAATTTCTCAAGTTTAAGGTAACTGTAGACTATTCCCTCCATGCTCCCTCCCCCTCAACAAAAATACCTATAAACATTGCTTGGGACCTAAATGTTCTTCACAACAGAGGGTAACATGAGTGTGGTTGAGAAAGAGCTCATCACAATACATTGAATGAATGCATTAACATGAATGATCAAAATAATCCAGCCCTATACTCAAAATATCATAGCCATCCTACGGAGACACAGTCACATCCACTATCTGAGTAATCCAAAGTATCTAAGTTTAGACTTAGTCAGAAATGGTACAAGTCAAGAATTACCAATGTGCAATCAGTAGCAAAATAGGACTCATGCACATTTACTCAAAAAGATAAGTGCTTTTCTCCAAAAGAATTAGTTTTGTTCATTTCCACTAAACAAACAACAACAAAAACCTGTTCCCCCTTTTAAAATATTTGTTTTAATATTTCAGGTGAATAGTCCTCTCAAGTATTTGGTATAAGGGAAAAAAACACCTCTTAAGGAGAATTTTAAAATATTAAGATTTGGTATATAAGACCCCAATGAGCATACCAATGCTAGCTGAAAGTCAAATTCACTGATGCAGGCAATGCAGCCAATAGAGCCAAGGAAGCCAAGCCCACTTGACTGGTAGTGCCAAGCTGTAGATTGTATCTTCTATTAAGCCCAAAAGTCAAGTGAAGGAAGCCCCACACCCTGAATAAGTAGGCATATCACATAGCAGTTCATTAGGACTTGCCCCAACCACACACTGCCACATAAGGTAGACGGTTCTGCTCTGGAGCTGGGCCAAATCCAACATGCCCAGAATACCTCTAACTTCTTAGTATTATAATCTTTTTGCCTCTTAAAATCAAACCAGCAGTTATTTAATACTTCAGTGAAAATGGGATTTATGAGAAGAAACGCATGCAAGCAGGTATGTGAGGAGCTCTGCTTTGCGCTCCCTCCTCATGGCTCTCTATCTTTGGTTCCTGCTGTTTCATGATGCCCACTGCCCGTCAAAGGAGACTACTTTTTTTTTTTTTTAACTCTGATTCAAGCAAGGAAATGAATCCTTTTTCTTAGTCCCCGTAGTATAAATGGATATGCTGTCATTTGGGAAAGTACCTTATATCTAAAAAGGGATCCCCCAAAGAAAATAAATTGATTAATTATGAAGTAATCTCTGAGTGATCAAGTTTCAAAAAGATGAGATTCTGAAGCTACAACTACACATTGCCCTAATGGCTGGTTAATTTGTCTGGACTCCTTCCTGGTTTCTTCTGTTAGTTAGTTAACCTTTTAAGTAATCCTTTACTGAGAGAGCATAATACCATCTGAGTCAAGGACAAAATGGCTATCTTCTTTCTCACCCACTTCCATTACCCCAAACTGTCCAAGCACCATATATTCTGACATGAGAGGTTTGCATCTAAAGTTTTCCTAATTTCCCATATCCAATGGTTGGCAAATCAATGAAGGGTATTGCACAGTTCCAGAATACTCAAGAGCTTCAAGACACCTGTACCATTCATTTTTCTTTGCTTGAGGGAAAAATAGATACTGCATGGTAGACTGCACTCACAAAGGGGACCCACAGCTACTAATCCAGAAGCTAGGGAGGACTTAGATGGTCTCAGAAACCAGAATGGTATCACATAGGACCTGAAAAGACCTTGGCTCCCATAGCCTATCTTCTCCCTTGAGCCAGACATGAGTGTCTCTGAGACATTTTCTTGACTCGTGGGTGTAAGAAGCCGTGCCTGCAGTTCTGGGGTGGGAACTAGCCTACATTGCCTACTGCCTTAAGCAATAAGCTACTTAGTATTTGATTTATGCGAGGCCCAGTAGAGGTTAATCCCAGGTGGAACGTTGTGCCAGTGCAGGTGGCTGAGCAACCTGGAGACAGAAGGACTGTCCTGGAAGGACAGACAACATCCTGGGGGAACACGCAGCAAACTCAAGACGAAGGAGGCTGTAACTTAACGAGACTTACCTACACAACTCTGAGAGGCTGGAGAATAGATCACCCACACGGCCAGATGCTGCTTTGCCTGTGGGAGTTACTGTCCTCGAAGAACACATTGTGCACGGAGACCCAAAGTATGGTGAAATGGGTGAGTAGGAGGAGCTTGAGAGGGCCACCTAGAAAAGAAAGAGTACTTTTATAGGATTTTTTGGAGTACTTTTAGTGATGATTTTTCTAGAAGAGAAATGTAGATGTACAGCACTTTGAAAGCTAACTGATAATTTCCCACCAATATTTCCCTACTTTTCCCTTCCCTACCTTACACTCAGAGCCACCAGGCTGTGTTCATAACCATATGGGAGAGAGGTGACAGCACAAAAGCAGAAATAAAAAATATATATTCTAACCAATCCCAAACACAAAAAGAGAGAAGCTGTTTACATAATATAGGAAATAGGATCTTAGACAATACCCTAGAGATATCTATATCCTAGCATTGTTTGATCTTAGCAAAGAACACCAATGGACCTGGAAGGCCAGGAGCAAAAGACAAGAGAATCTTAACATTGACCCACAGAGACCATGGACTGAGACCTAAAGAGGAAGATGGACATTCCCAGCAGGAAAAGATGCTTCCCAGACAAATGCAGCTTTACCCCCTTCCACACAGTAGTACTTACTACACATGTACTTTTTGAAATGTAGCTGTAAATCTTGGGGGTGGGGGTTGGGGGTCAAGAAATAAAATAAAATAAAAATTAATTCAACTGTGGGGGTGGAGGGAATAAGATCCTGTCTGGTTTGAGAGAAGAATATTTCTGTAACAATTACACTAAAAATATAGACTGTAATTGTAATGTCCACCCCTTTTTCAGAAATGTAAAATGTATGTCTTAGAAGGCAGTATAATCCTCTATTATTTTAATGGTATATTCTAAGCACATATGAATAGGAGCCTGTATTAGTTTCCTGCGGCTGCCATAACAAAAGATCACAAACTCAGTGGCATCAACAACAGAAATTCATTGTCTCATAGTTCTAGAGGCTAGAAGTCAGAAATCAAGGGGTCAGCAGGACCATGCTTTTTCTGAAGGCTCTAGGAGAGAATCCTTCCTTGCCTCTTCCTCGTTTTTGATGTGGTTGTTGGCAAACTCTGGAACCCCATGGCTCATCAACACATCACTCCAATCTCTGCCTCATCTTTATCTTCCACACGATTCTCTTCCATGTCTGTTGCTGTGCCTCTTCTCTTAATCACACCAGTCATATTGAATTAAGGGGTATAATCATCTTAACTAATTACATGTACAATAACCCCTTTTCCAAATAAAGTCACATTCTGAAGCTCTGGGGGTGGTGTGAATTCGGGGAGTGGGGCACCATTCCATCCAGTACAGTGCCCATTGCCACGCTGCCTTCACAGCTGCAGCCCAAAGGCACAAGTAAAATCCCCTTAATTCTCTACAGAGAGGACAGAGACCAAAGGACAACTTTTGGCAATTTGTCTATAAAAGTACACATAAAAGTCACTGAAATACAGCAAAGAAAGTAAAGTACAATCCTATTAGCCATGGTTCCTTCCAGAGTCAGTAGTTCTGGGCCCATCCAGGTATCTCCTTGACTAATCCAAGAGCAGTTTCCGTGGACAGAAACCAAGTGACTCCCCCAATGGAAGTATTCTTGACTTTTTGTTCGTGGAAACTAGACTTACTTGAGGTCCCGTTTCTCCTTCCCTAGAGTCCAGGGTCTAATTCCCTTTCATTTCCTACTCTTGGACAATTTTTTTATTTTTACCAGATAACTGGTAATAATAATGTCCCTTCAGGAAAATAGTACCTTCTGCCTTCAGAAGAGAGTCCTCTTATGTGATTAATTAAGAAAGTCTTAATATCATCCATGACGTAATTACAGCAGAGCTTAGAAGTTTCATTTGAATTCATTCTGAGATTTTCAGTTTTAAAGGACACCAAAAATTAAGAAGACAATTTTATTCAGTTAACTTAGGAAATCAATCTAGCTTTCAGGAGTCCAGGGATTGTATCTGTCTTTCTCACTAGAGTGATTCCCACACCAGAATCCTGAAAGTGATAAGTGTGTTCAACCACAATTCACTGAATGAATGAATCAAAGTTGAATTGTTCAAGCCTCTTAAACGCTTTTTATGATCTCCTTCCCAGCATAAAGTAATGACCATTCCTACTCTCCTTTTCAAATACAAAGTTCCTACACAAAACTCTCAACACTTACTCCCTTCTCCCCACAAAATCATATATTACCCAGGGAAAGAGTGTCAGCATAAGGCATATCTATCTAACTGCACACAGAGAAAAGAAATACGAAACATACTTCCTCTCCAAAGAAGCAACTAAGTTTTAGGAGACAGCTCTGGTTAAAGATAAAGCAACAAAGTAAACTATAAAATAGAACTCCTGGGTAACTGAAGGACCCATCTATTTTCCTCAGACAAAGGAATACTCTCTTCCTAGATCTCTTATTCTATCTAGAAAAGTGTAAAGGACACCCTTCTGGCTTCTCTACTTCCATCCTTGTGCCCTGTCTACCCTCCCTCCTGTCCTGCCAGGTAGCTCTCCATCTGGGTTGATATCAGCCTCTTATCCAAACCCCTCATGGGTTCACTGGGCCACCATTCTGGGGCTCCAATTTACCTGCCTATTTCAGAGTTAGGTTGTCTAAGGCTGACCTTTTACTTTTGACCTGCTATTGACTTCTTACTCCTTCCTTTAGAAATGGTTCTTATGCTGACTTCTGCCATTTCTGGTTGCCTTGTCTTATTCATGTAATCTAACCTTAACATCTACTGCCCCTCTGCCTTCTGACCCATCTCTGGCTCAGGTTTCCTTCAGCATTTCCTCTGGCGGTGTGTCTATCTAGCCCTTCTTAGATGACCAGTCACCCTGGCTGTAGCCTCCGAGTTCTTAGAGTAACACATTCCTCCCTGGCCATCCTCCCCAAGGGCATCAGACTTCTGTTCCTCACTATCTACCTCACTCAGCGCTCCACTCCTTTGTCCATATTCCTTGCCTGTAATATGAAGACCTTCACAAATGGATCTTTACATCTCCTCCCAGTTCTCCTACTGCTGCACATGAGGGTTATCACATGGGTCATCAGATTACTGAACACTATTGGATAAACATTTTATAAACCCAAACTACCCAAATCTATACTGTGAGATACTGTCAGTAACTGCATCCTATTTCTGTTTTATTTCATAATAGATTATGCTGCTTTTAGTTCAATTTAAAAAAATTATCTTAGCATCTAGACAAGTGAAATTTGAACTTAAAAAGTTTCTAAGTTTGCTTCTCCCTTGAGAAAGAACAGTATAAGAGTACAAGCTCTGTAAGCAGATGGCCTTGTTTGAGTCTTAAATCTGTCACTTACTATATGTATGTCTTCTGGAGCAAATTACCTAAACTATGCCTCGTTTTTTTCATCCACAAACTTGGAATGATACTATTTCTAACCTCAAAGGCCTATTATAAGGACGAAATGCTTTCAAACGTGTAAAGGGCTTACAACAGAACTTAAAGCATGAAAAACTTTCCATGAGTACTCACTACCATTATTATTGTTCTTGACTGAAGACTCCGTCTACTGTAGTCAGCAACTCAGAGGTCATCCAAGAACTCTTACAATACTCTCAGAAACTTTTGATGAAGCAATTAAGAAAGATGATGGTGTCTCTATTACAAATAGGAAGAAGTAAAGTCTTTACTGGGGGGGGGGGAAGAGTGGAGCCCTACTGTCATGCTGCACAGTAGCTGGAGAAGCCGCCTGGATCAGTCCATCCCTGGAGAGGTTCTGATCTTACTATCTTAGTCCTGATCTAAGTAGACTCACAGTTGTTTTTCAATCAATAGTACCTAAAAACCATCTTCCTCTTTCCTTTATATCTCTCTCCTCACAACTACTTTTATTTCTGATAGACAGTTCATGGATCCTCACAACCTCAAGCATCGAATACCAACTAGCAAACAAGCCAAATTCCTTGCCAACACTGATGAATTCTCATAGCACACATTTTACACATTAGTTAGGTCATAAGGACAACGATTCTAGCCTTATCCCTTTTGGAATGATGAGGAAAATATATAAGAAGCTCTCATTTCTTACAGAGACATGAACATGAGAACTAAAGTGCCCATTTCCTTTTAAAAATATTTTAGAGTCATCAGCATTTTCCTCAGATGATAGTCAATCCCCATTACTTGTGGATTTGCCTACTTGCGAAAATTTATTTGTAAGCCCCAAATCAATACTTGCAGCATTTTTGCGGTCATCAGTGGGCATGCATAGAGGGCAAAAAAATTCGAGTTGCCCCATGTGCAAGTTCCCAGATGAGGTCAAACAAGGTGATGTTCTGCCTTCTTGTTTCATACCAAAGGGAAGTATCCTTTTCATGATCTATTTAGTGTACTTTTTTCACAGTTTTGTGCCTTTTGTCAGTGATTCTACTGTTTAAAAGAACCCAAGAGTAGTGTCAGAGTGCTGTCTAGTGCTCCTGAGTGCAAGGAGGCTATGATGTGCTTAAGGGAGAAAATAAATGTGTTAGACAAGCTTCTCTCAGGCGTAAGTTGTAGTATTATTGGCCACAAATTCAAATTACTGAATCAACAATATATTAAATAAGGTATCTTTATAGAGAAGCATACACAAACAGGGTTATTTACTGATCAGTTGATAGAGTGTTATGACCAGACGTTTGCAGGAAAATAGCCATGCATTTTCCCTGGGGGCAATGGTTCAGTATTCACTACTTCAGCCTATGTAGCAGCTTTATAAAATGCAAGTACAAGATGAGTACAGTATAGAATATAACTGCAACAATGAAAATCAACTACATATCCAAATCTGTATTAATTCATTCCAAGAATTCCCATTGTCAGCCACTCTCCAAGAAAAGTATAGTAGGTTTTCATAACACAACTCTTCCTCTAAAGTAAATTTACTGGGGAAGAGCACTGGATGTTATGTGGAAACCAATTTGACAATAAACTCTATGAAAAAAATAAAGTAAATTTACTTGTTACATAAATTGAAAAATTGATTTAAGGAACCCTTTTGTGATAAAGATGTTAAATATACCTCACCTGAAAGAGAACTGTGAGATAGCAAGAACTAAATTTAGTTTAAGAATGGATATAAAAGAAAAAGCAAAAACCATTATTAAAATACTATTCTCCCTTTTCCGTTCCCCGATTTAAATGTCACGCCTTCTTAAGGTGTCTGGGTGGCTCGGTCAGTTAAGGTTCAGACTGTTTTGGTTCGGGTCATGATCTCACGATTCCCGAGTTTGAGCACCTTCTCAGGCTCTGCACTGATAGCACCAAGACTGCTTGGGATTCTCTCTATCCCTCTCTCTCCCCCTCCCCTGCTTGTGCTCTCTTTCTCTCAAAATAAACAAACTTCTTAAAAAAACTGCCAAGCCCTCTATCCCATCAGTCCACCAGATATTGCTTCTCATCTCTCTGCTATCACCAGGCATGAGGTTCTACTGACAAGGAGATCAATCTCTTTATTTATCTCCTTATCTTCCAGGCTCACAAGAGAAGAGATCAGTAGACATATATCTTCCTTCCCTTTCATCTTATAGAACAAAAACAGGTGTGGCTTTCTCTACCACCCACCACCAGCTAGTGCACCTCAGGATGGGTGCTGGCTCCAGGATAGAGAGACAAGGCAAGTGACCTACTGCAGAGATCGGGAGTACCTAAAACCACCTTCACTTTTGACACCTAATATAAGGTCAGAAGGTCCTTAAGATGGTCTCTGGCACCAATCTCAAGTTTGAGCCTCCCTGAGACCATCCTCAGGTTTAATACTTTACTAGAAGACTCAGGGAATTCAGCAAAACCATTATACTCATGGTTTTTAATTATTATAATGAAAGGCTATAGGTCTAAAAGTAGCCCAGGGAAGAGGCACACAGGGCAGAGGTCAAGAGTTCCAAGCAGGAGCCTCTAGCTGTCCTCTCCCCGTGGAATCATGCAGACAGTGCCTATTTCTCCCAGCAATCATCTCTAACAATAGAGAGAGCACAGAGAATTGCCTACACAGGGAAGCTCACCCAATGTACACCACAGTATTTATTTGTGTTTTATGAAATGAATTTCTTTTTTTGGGTAAGGAAAAAAGTGACTCCTGCCTCAAGGTTGTTCCTGGGCAAAACCAGAACGACTATGGTATCCCAGCCACCTCTGGGTTACAAGCAAGTAAATGAACATCAAAATTCCCTTTCCCAAAGCAACTGAAAATTATGAAGGAAGAAATCAATAAAAATAAGCTGGCTTCTCAGGCTTGTCTGATTGTTTAATTATCTTCTTAAAATCAGGAGTTTAATACCTGGAATGAAAGCTCAAAATCATATTTTTGTACTAGTTTGCTAGGGCTTTTATACATAACACAGTACCACAGAGTGGGTTGCTTCAACAACAGAAATTTATTTCTCACAATTCTGGAGGCTAAAAGTCCAAGATCAAGGTGTCAGCAGGGCTGGTTTCTTCTGAGACCTCTCTCTCTAGTTTGTAGATGGCTGTCTTCTCCCTGTGTCCTCACAGGGTCTTCCCTTATGTGTGTCTATGTCCTAATCCCTTTTTCTCATAAGGACACCAGTCATATTGAATTTAGGTCTTTAAAGAGGTAATTAAGTTAAAATGAGGTCATTAGAGCGGGCCACATCTCCAAAGGCAGTCACCTCTGATGTACTGGGGGTTAAGATTTTAACATATGAATTTGGTGGTAGAAGTGGGGGTCAATTTAGTGCTTGACACGTTTTACAATTAATGAATACAAAGCTGGTATTAGAATTTTATGGCGGGACATCTAAGAATGGGATTTAAAGCTGAAAGCCTTAGTGATTCTTCCCTGGAGCATGGCATACATGTCTTAAAAGTAATTTGAGAGGTTGACCTAAGAGAATCCAACCAATGGAAAGTAAATCTTTCAATTCTGTTATCTACATACATTCTATCCCACTTAGTTGTATTTTCCTTCCTAAACTTATTTTACTTTTATTAGATGGACACAATAGTACACTTACTATTGATTAATCTACACCATGTATATATTCAGGATTTGACTCTTGGTATGTTTGGTCCAACATTTTGTAGAATAACAAAACTACTTTTTTTTCCTCTTTTGTGTGAAGAGTCTCTGTCTCAGGGATTCCATAAGGCATTATTTTTTGTCATAAAAATTATTTTATTAACCTTGCCTAACAACAGACATTTTCTTTATTTTTCTTATGGTAATCATCTTAAGAAAAAGTGTTTGCCAATATTTGATAGCTATTTGTTAATAAAAATTTAATTCTGATGTTTACCATAAAATGTTTAATATTATTTAATACTTTTATTGGAATGACATCAGATAACATTAAAACAAAAATTACTCATATTTGCTTCAATTTTGAGTATTCTGAATTTTCTCACCTAAAAATGTCTCATGAGATTTGCATTCCTCTCTGATAAGTGAGAGTCATGATCACATGTGATAGAGTAATTACTCAGACCCTTGATGCTGGTTACAAACAGTCTCTAAAATAGGCTCTGTTGCTTTTCCTGGTGTCTTCGCTGCATTGTACTACATCTGCAACACTGCAGGTGTCTCATTCATTGCAGAGCAGTCTGTGCCGTTGAGTAACAGCAAGTGTGCCCATTCCACTTTCTATGCAGGTTTGACAATTGGTTCCCCTTTTCCATCTCCTTTCTGTCCCCTGGTGAATTCAATACCACATTAGTAAAGCACCCTGCTATTGCTCACCCTTCAACAATAATATGTCCCATTTGTCAGGATATACTAGGATTCAGTCACACTTCTCTCTGGGAAATGCTTTCTCTTCCCTAAAACATTCTTTTCTATCCCACAACATCAAGCATCACTTTGATTAGGATTTCTAAGCTGGTACTTTCAACAATGAAGTCTCTGAGTTCCAAACCTGTTTTTTCAAGCCCTTACTCAAAGTCAGAACAAAACTCAACTTCCAGTGAATCCACTTTCCTTACCATTTCTTTATTTATAATACTCCTTTGTTGCATCAAAATCCCAGTCATTATATACTCAAAACCCCACAATCATCTTCAATTCTCCATTATTCCTCTTATTTGATCAGTTAGCAATTTCCACCCATGTTTATCTTAAAGATTTTCATTATTTATATCAATTCCTACATCTCTATCCCAGTAGATTAACACATCAAGGCAAGAACTCTTCCTTCTAGGTTTAGACAACACCCTAATCATTCTTCATGTATGTATTCACTTCATTTATCACTGTTCATTATACACTTCTACCAGAATAATCATCCTAATGTACAACTCTTATCATGCTATGTATTTTCAAAATAAAATAGCTTTAGGGTATACATGATCAAGTCCAACATTTATCCTAGTTTTCAATGCCTTGTACGACCTGATCCCATTTGCTGTGGTTTCTTTTGAAGACCTTTTAAGTAAGAAGGAAAGGAAGAGAAGAAAAGATAAAAAGCAAAAGGAAGGAAAATGAAAAAAGAAAGATGGAAGAAGAGAGGAAAATGAAAAAGAAAATCTTTGTTGGAGATGACAGCCATAAACCTCAAAATAAATTAACCACAAAAATGAAATTGTTGACACACGTAACTAGGAATGTAAGAGCTGAATTTGGCTTTCAAATAGTTGGATCCAGGGTCTCACATGATATCATTAGTAAACTATGTTTCTATTTGACAGCCCTGTTTTCCTAAGTAACTGCTTTATTCTCAGTCGAGTTTTCTAAACCAGTTTAGCAAGCCCATTTAGATAGCTTTGGCTTACATCTTATCCCCAACTCTGAACCAATCACGGTGACCAAGAACAAGTGGTATGGTCATTAATCTGACTTGAAATATATATCCTCCTCCCCGGAGTTAGCCAGTGTAAGTTCCACCCAAACTAAATGGAGAGTAGGGGAGAGGAAACTCTCCAAAGAGATTGTGATGTGACCTAACACATGTAAGTAAGAACTAAATTTGTAAAAGTTAGTGAGCAGAATATTTACCAAATTGGAATTGCCAATTCTACTAATCATCATCCATTGGTGAGATCTTGTCAACTTAATTCCATTTCTTTTAGACTTTACTTTCTTTCACAAAAAAAATAGGCATAGAATTTATGGCACCAGCTGTTCAAAACAAAAACAAAAACAAAAACAAAAACCCAAATCCTCAAATGAACCTTGACAAAGTACTTCCAACATTACAAATGACAAATGTTTATACAGTTAAGTATAGTCCTTACACTGAAGTTCCTCACAATGTTTATGTATATATGTATAGAGCTATGGATTTTAAAGAATTTTCATGTCAAAGCGTTTTTCTTTCCTTCTTGTTGCTATTTATTCACTTATTAAACCTACATCTTAATGAAAGGAAGATGTTAGTTGAAAGTTGCTATAAGCACAATGAAATTTCCAGGAGAAAATTATATGGCTTTTTCAATTGCTTGTGCTTGTACTTACCAGTTTCTTTATCTTTCTCTTTTTTTTGGACAGAAGGTTTATACAGAGCTAGAATAAACAATCCTAAAATTTGTATGGAACCACAAAAGACCCCAAAGAGCTAAAGCAATCTTGAAAAAGAAAACCAAAGCTGAAGGCATCACAATTCTGGACTTCAAGTTATACTACAAAGCTCTAGTGACCAAGACAGTATGGTACTGGCACAAAAACAGATACACAGATCAATAAAGCAGAATAGAAAACCCAGAAATTGACCCACAACTATACGGTCAACTAATCCTCAGCAAAGCAAGAAAGAATACCAATGGAAAAAAAGTCTCTTCAGCAAATAGTGTTGGGAAAACTGTACAGCAACATGCAAAAGAATGAAACTGGACCACCTTCCTACACCATACAGAAAAATAAGTTTAAAATGTATGAAAGACCTAAATATGAGACAAGAAACCATTAAAATCCTAGAAGAGAACATAAGCAATAACCTCTTTGACCTTGGCCAGAGCAACTTCTTTCTAGATAGGTCTCCTGAGGCAAGAGAAACAAGAGCAAAAACAAACTATTGGGACAAAATCAAAACAAACAACAAAAAACTCTGCACAGCCAAAGAAACAATTAACAAAACTAAAAGGTAACTTTCATGTTGTCTTTTTTTTTTTTTTGGTAGTTTTAAGGTTTTATTTAAATTCCAGTTATTTAACATACAGTGTAATATTAGTTTGAGATGTAGGATTTAATGTCATCACTTACATACAACACCCAGTGCTCATCACAAGTACTCTCCTTACTACCCATTACCATTTAACCCCTACCTCATCCCCTTCCTTCCAGCAGCCCTCAGTTTGTTCTCTATAGTTAAGAGTCTGCTTTAGAGTTTGCCTCTCCCTTTTCCCCCCAGTCTTCATTTGTTTTGTTACTTCAATTCCACATATGAGTGAAATCATATGGTATTTGCTTTTCTCTGACTTATTTTGCTTAGCATAATAATTTCTAGCTCCATCCATGTTGTTGCAAATAGCAGGATTTCATTCTTTATGGTTGAGTAATATTCCACTGTGTGTGTGTGTTCACACACACACACACACACACACACACACACACACACTTTCCTCTTTATCCAGTCATCTATTGATGGACATTTGGGCTCATGGACTCGAAGAACAAATATTGTTAAAAATGTCTGTACTATTTGATGTCTACACATTTAATACACTTCCTAACAAAATACCAACAGCATTTTTCACAGAGCCAGAACAAAAAAATCCTAAAATTTGTATGGAACCACAAAAGACCCCAAATAGCCAAAGCAATCTTGAAAAAGAAAAGCAATGCTGAAGGAATCCCAATTACAGACATCAAGCTAGATTACAAAAGTCTGGTAATCAAGATAGTATGGTGCCAGCACAAAAACAGACACACAGATCAATAGGAAACCCAGAAATGGACCCACAACTGTATGTTCAACCAATCTTTGACAAAGCAGGAAAAAATATCTAATGGAAAAAAGACAGTCTCTTCAGCAAATGGTGTTGAGAAAGCTGGACAGCAACATACAAAACAATAGAACGGTACCATTTTCTTATACCATACAGAATAGTAAATTTGAAATGGATCAAAGACCTAAATGTGAGACAGAAAATCATTAAAATCAGAAGCAAAAATGAACTATTTGGTTGTCATCAAGACAAAAACCTTCTGCACAATGAAGGGAATAATCAACAAAGCTAAAAGCAACCTTCAGAATGGAAGAAGATATTTGCAAATGACATATCTGATGAAGGGTAATATCCAAAATATATAAAGAATTTATCAAACTCAACACCCAAAAACACATAATCCAGTTTTTAAATGGGCAGAAGACATCAATTTTTTCAAAAACATCCAGATGGCTAAGAGACATATGAAAAGATGTTCAACATTACTCATCCTCAGGGAAATACAAATCAAAACTATAATGATATTACTTCACACCTGTCAGAATGGCTACAATTAATAACACAGGAAGCAATAGATGATGGTGAGGATATAGAGAAAGGGGAACTCTTTCACTGTCAGTGAGAATGCAAACTGGTGCAGCCACTCTGGAAAACACTTTGGAGTTTCCTGAAAAAGCTAAATATAGAACTACCCTACAATCCAGCAATTGCATTACTAGGGATTTACCCAAAGGATACAAAAATACTGATTGGAAGGGACACATGCACCCTGATGTTTAAAGCAGCATGATCAACAATAGCCAAATCATATTAAGTCTTAATGATAACACCACCATGAAATACAGTTTTTCATTTTAGACACAATACATTTATTTCTCAGGTGATAGTAAAAGATAGCCCTTTGAAAACTCAGCTGTCAACTCAGCTCCCACTAGTATTTTCATTCTTTCCAGTAAAGCTCCTCATGAAGAAGGCAAATGGAGGTGTCTCAGGATTGCCTCTGCCAGAGCTCATTTTATTTTAAGGGGTTGACAATTGTTCAGAAAGCATTGTATTTCCTCTTTGCTCTCCTTCCCAACGAGAAAATAAATTCCCATTGATCCCACCTCCACCCAAAGAATAGCCCAAATTCTTCCAAAATTATTTCTGCTTCTCATTCCAATCATATGTCCTTCAGAGTTTTATGGTCAACCCACTGGGAAGCCAAAATCAAACCCAACCAACTGAGAAACATAAAATTTCTTGTAATGAAGAAAAATAAGAAAATGCTAACCTCTGCACTATTATTCCAAATGTTTTTCTAAAATATAATTTAGCTAATAAACTTTAGTTTTCCTATGGCATTGGCCATTTGGAATATTCACAAGTACATTCTATGCTTTTAATGTTCTCAACAAGCATAACCTTTACATTTTAAAAGGTATAAATTCAAATAATATAAAACTATGGAAGTCCCTGTTATATAATTCTTCCATATATGTCATAATCTACTGCACGTAGTAGCTGCTTCAAAATGTTTTCTTGGGGAAGCACCCGGATGGCTCAGTCAGTTAAGCATCCGGCTTTAGCTCAGGTCATGATCCCACAGTTCATAGGTTTCAGCCCCGAGTCAGACTCTGCACTGATAGCTCAGAGCCTGGTGCCTGCTTTGGATCCTGTGTTTCCCTCTCTCTCTGTCCCTCCCCTACGTGGGTTCTCTCTCTCTCTCTCTCTCTCTCTCTCTCTCTCTCTCTCTGTCTCTCTAAAAATTAAATCTATAAATAAAATACTTTCCTAAAATAAAGTCTTGTCTTTGGAGACCCAAAATGTCAAAGTTGCTAGAGAAAAAACTTCTTTAATTCAGATTCCTTGCTCTTTCAATTGAGAACTGAACTAAATGGTCTACCTTAATTCTATTAATAAGAACTGTGACATGACAATTATATAATGTAATCATAATAGATACGAATTGAGTGTTGATTGGCAGTGCCAGGAATTACACTGTTTATTATCATCTTATTAAATCTTTATAATGAATGTAAGTAATTACTTTAATCCGTTCTTTCCTGGTGCAAAAACAAAATTTCAAAGAGTAACTACTGAGGTGGTATCTATAGAGGTTAGAGGTGAGCTACAAACACCAGGCTCTTAACACACTATACTTTCTCCTTCTAAGAGGTGATCACTTCTTGTGACTTTTATTTTTTATATATATCTTCAAGTAAAGCATTTTAATACGCAATATTTTGATAGTATGTTTTATTTCTTATGTACATCTAAAAGTAATTAAATACATTTATTTCTTGAGGTTTTTAAATATGTCTTCTTATGAGTTGCTAAGACTTTCCTAGACCCTTCTACTCCATTTATTCCCAGTTGGTATGTTTATACTCTATATTCCATACCCATGACCCTCATTCTCATTACTCATAATTTCTAATTCAATATTTGTTGCCATTTCAGTTATCAAGAGCCCTATTAAATTCTTTGAATATCAAAGTTACATTTGTTGGAAAACACATTTGTTAGTCCCATATTTTAATAATGAAGATAAATTACTATAGAGAGGTAGGAAACTAATCTTTCCTATAAATCCAGAAATATTGAATTTCCCACAAAACCCTTATTCTAATAGTCTCATCTTTCCTGTAATGCTATTTCCCTAGTGGGAAGATCAGGTCAATGTGTTCCACAATTTTGGACAACTTTGTATTTTGGATCAGAAATGTATGGCAGTGAACAGCTGTGGAGAAAATAGAATGCAGTGTGCTGGGGAAATGCAGCCAATTCACACTGAAATTAATTCTCACTGTTATAGCACAACAACCATACAAACTATATGCTTCTAGTCTCTGTTATAACTCAACCCTGCCCGTAAAGGCTACATTAGCGATGCTCTGATAGTAGTTGCTTCTATGCCAACAATCAGTTGGCTAGAATCTGTCCTAGATATTTTAATTCTATCAAGTTCAAAGACCATTTGTCTTCTGTGCCCAGTGCAGACACAAACAAGAGTCCTTCCCAGACAGCTGTGCCTAAGGGCCATGCAAAAGTGAGTGGTAGTCCAAGGCATGTCTTTATGGAAAAAATTCCTAAATACTAGAACAAATCCAATACTTTTCTCTCCTGCCCTGTCCATCTGTCACCTTTGCCAAGTATGGAACAGCTTGCTGTAAGTGGACAATATGTTCCCAGCTGCGGCTGACTCATATTATGACTATGAATCCAAATCAGCATCTTCCCAGTGTGAGAAAAGTCTGAACTTAATCAATTCCCCATGTGAAAGGCACTTCCAATATGTCTCCATCTCTCTGGAGAACAGGTAAGTCACCTAACTTGGAAGACTTGGTGACCTAAACTCATCCAGTTAAGATGTTAAATAAAGGGCAAAGATTGTTGATGAAAATCTTACTAGAATGTTCAAAGAGGAAAAAAAAACAGAACAATGAAACCATGGAATCCAAGCCAAAACACTGAAGTCATGGTAAAATATAAAGATGAATAAATGAAAAAACACTTTCTCCCCTCAAACAGCAATTTTCCTATAGCAACCTATTCCAATCAGAGTGTTGCTGAAAGATCATAGCTATTGAAAGCATCTTCATTGGCCAGCACAAATGTTTTTATGTTAAATGTGCTATCAAACACCCATGGACCCACTATGTGGGCCACACCACTGAATGACACAAGGTTATTGCAGCTACATATCAGGTCAAAAGCTACAGCCCAATGCAAAGACATTCAAAATTAAAAACCCTAGCAATTTTTTCAAACATAAAATATTTGAGACACACAAAAAGCCTAGAATATAGTATAATTAGCACTTATTTACACGTATCCTCCATGAGCTTAAGAAATAAAACATTACATCACAATTTGAGTCTTCAAAGTGTCCCTCCCTGGCAGCACTACCTTATTCTCCACAGAGCTTATCATTATCCTAAATTTGGTGTTTTCTTTCTCAAAAATGTCTTTATATTTTTACTACATGTATCTCAAATCAATATAATTGTTTTGTATATTTAAAACTTTAAATTGTATAATTATGTCTGCATCCTTCCTATTTGAACATTATGTGAGATTTATCCATGATGATATAGAGTGTTCTTGTTTATTGTGTTATAGCATTTCATTGCATGTATATGTAACAATTCATTTGTCCATTTCTCTAGCGATGGACTTTAGGTTGTTTCTAGTTTTTTCTATTACCAACAATGCCATTATGAACATTCTTGTACATCTGCCTTTGTGTGTATAATTGAGTGTTTCTTTAGGGCAGGATCAGAAACCATGCCTATGGGCCAAATCTGGCCTTCCATCTGTTTCTGTCAATAAAGTTTTACTGGAATACAGCTATGCTCAGTTGTTTATCTATAGGTACCTTCACACTACAGTGGTAGAGTTGAGTGTTGTGACAGAATGTATGGTTTGCAAATCTGAAAATAATTATTATCCGGTCTTTTACAGAAAAACTTTGCCCACCTCCACTTAAGGACATAAACTTAGCAGTGACACGCTTGGGTCAGAGGCTACACGAGTATTCAGTTTTACCATATGTTGCTAGGCGTTCTCCAAAGTAATGTACTAATTTACACTCTCCTCAATAATATAAAAACATCCCATTCTCCTTGCTTCTCATCCTCACCAGTACTTTAAATCTCAAAAATTTCCAAATTGTGCCCATTAATTTTGTAGTCCCATCTCAAATATCCTGGAATTGTGTACAATTCCATATTTGTGTACAACATATATTTCAGAATAATAGTTGAAATGATAGAGTAATGATATAACTCCATCCCAAAATCAGGCTGAGACATAGAAGTGACAAAGGACACCTCCCATTTGGTTCCAAAGAGTTCCTCCTCCCCAAACGATACAACCCATTCTCTTTCATGACACTTCTACCCCAGTCACACTATCTCTAAAGACCTTTGGTCTGGATCATGTATATCACCACATTCTTCAATAGCTTGTAATTTACTATCTGCTGAATACAATTTCCTACTCTTTCTCCTCTCAGACAAGTTGTACTACTAATCATAGTCCCAGAGGTATCTCTTGAGTGGAAAGAAGAAAGGAAAGAAGTCCCACTGTTTCAGTATGAGTCACCTGGTCTCCACATTGCACAACCTAAGGGCAGCCTGCCAGCCAGGCAGGAGCAAGAATATGATTTTTTTAAAAAAAAGGAAAGATTCATCTGTGCCTCCCTCTGCTCCAAGGGTGATACTCCTGGTCTAGGTACCCCTGGGGTTATTTGATTTTGATCATGTTCTTTGATGGAAAAATACTAGCTTTTTATTTTTTCTTTATATTGTTCTGGAATACAAGTGTTGATTTATAAGAGTATAGATTTTATTTCATTTATTTAATTGGATATGGTAAAGGAAACACTCTTCCCTGTGGAAATTTCTCTAATTTGCATGTGTAAATGAGACAAGAAAGTAGCAGGGGATGATGATTATTGGAAAAAAACCCAGAGGACTGAAATCCCAAATTATGCTTCAGTTTGATAGTAAGGAGGGGAAAGGGCCAGTGCAAGAGAGAAAGGAAAAGTCATGTGAGGAAGAAGAGAAGAAATAATGATGAAGGAAGAGAAAACCAGCATGAAGAAAGGTTGAAGAAGAGGGCCATTTAATAAATATATGCTAAATCATTACCCCAGTTCCAGCCACAGAGAGCTGCAAGTTGGGCTGTCATAATACAGGTACATGTACTGATACTTAGAGGACAAGAAGCAGGGACTTCCTACCCTGCAGGTGACATAATTCAGGGCAGTGTAACTCAAGCCTTGTCAGGTACGTACTTCCCAGAAAGCCAAGAAACGAGCAGTTGCTGGTGTGCTGGGAGGCCACTCTGTGGCAGACAGAGCCATGACCATGATAAACCTTGGGACTAATTCAGTGAGTTTCCTTTTGAACACTTTATGCAAGGGTACTGAATCCTCTGAGGCCATTTGCTTTGTTCCCAAAGATTTTGTCCCTCATTACTGGCAACCTCCACTATTATTATCTATGTTTTTAATCAGACTGTCTTCCAAAGATTTGTGGTTTCAAGCTTTATCTGAGCCTGCATTCATTCTCTAGGCATCATGTGTCTCACAATATTTATTGAGGATCAACTCAATAAATGAATTACTGAGAATTCAGTTGAGAGAGAGAGAGAGAGAGAGAGAGAGAGAGAGAGAGAGAGAGAGAGATCTTAAGCAGTCTCCAGGCTCAGCATGGAGTCCCAAGTGGGGCTCAATCCCATGTCCTTGGGGTCATGACCTAAGCTGAAATTAAGAGTCAGATACTCAACTGACTGAGTCACCCAGGCACCTCGACAATACAAAATTTTAAAGAGACACAGTTCCTGCCCTCAAAAACCTTACAAACACTTAAGTCACATAATGGATGGCAGGAGGACATGAACCAAATGTCCAGAGCAGAAAATAGGGAGCAATGAACTCTTCCTGGGGGAGTTAAGGAATGTTTTTCACAATATTTGAGCCGAATTTTGAAGAATGATCAAGGGAAAGAAGAATGGTCTAGGTAGAAGGACCAACATATGCAAAGGTACAACGTGGAAACACATGGTATGTTTAGGGGAAATATTTTGAAATGATCACTCCTAAGGGATGGGAAGTCTCAGCCTCATGTCCTTGAAGTCTAAGCACAAGTACCTATGGAAATGTCAGTCAGTTGAGGATGGATTAGGGCCAGAGAACGAGGTATGAGCCAGCTAAGGAACTGTGACATTATTCTCTAGCGCCCTGCATATCTCACTAACTTGAATTTAATTAAAGTGAATTGACATCTAACTTTCAGCTAAGCACATGATTTAGTCTCTCATGAGAGTTTTTGGCCAAAGAGGAAAAAAAATGGTTTCTTTGATGACACACTTGATACATCATGTGATCATCTTTGGATATTGGAAGAACTGTCAGGTAGAAGAGGGATTTCACATATAATGCCCAGATCCACATGAAGGGCTAGAACCAAAAAATGAAAGTTACAGGAAGGCAGACTATCGTTCTGTGCCAGAAAAAAAAGAAAAATAAAGTTCAATGCAGTATTTAGTTCATTACTAACAAATCTATTAATCCAAAATAATTATGTTAATGGGAAAAGGAACTGTTAATTATGCAAGTGTTCTTGGTTTGGCACAAGTTTTCAGTTTTATCATGTCTTGAGTAGTGATACATTTTGGTTTGATTTTTTTCTCACCCCACAAAACTTCCAAGAATGACATTTTTTAAGAACCTCAAGTAAATGCATTTTAGTATCATTTAAATGACTTTCTCTAATAAATGACAATTTCTCTATACTTCAAAGCAGTGTTAGAATGGAGAATAACATTTTCTCCTTAGCTCACAAATATATATTAAAGAGTCAAGAAGAGAAACAAAATCGAAAGATAAAGACATGTAGAAAATGGGAATGCAAAGCAAGAAATAAATATGCAAAATGGGAAGTGACAAGTTCCACTCATACTACAATGAAGACAGGGAGACCATAAGCAATTAAATGCTTCCAGTGTTTGCACAGAGCTAGAATTTGGGTCCCCATATCATCTGGGGCCTTGCACTCAGACCATGCTGTGCGCATCTCCTGCTAGGAGCAGAGGGCAAGAAAAAGATGTAAAATACCTTTTTGAAGAATACATGTTGATTGGTACTGGTGGCTAATAAGAAAGACTAAGTAAGTGCAAAATGTTGCAGATGATGTCAAGACTAACCTACTGTCTGAAGCAGATTAGAATTATTTTAAGAAAAAGAGAGAGCATGTCCATTAGTCTGCTAATGCTATCATAACAAAATACCCTTAATTGAGTAACTTGATAAACAGAAACTTATTTTCTCACAATTCTGAAGGCCAGAAGCGTAAGACCAATTTGTTGATAGGATTGGTTTCTTGCCTTTTTCTTTGGCTTGTGGATGGCTACCTTCTCACTATGTCCTCATATTCATGTTCCTCTATGTTTACACATCCCTGCTCTCTCTCCCTCTTTTTATAAAGACACAGGTCCTATTGGATTAGGACCCTACCCTTATAGCTTCAATTAACTTTAATTACCTTCTTAAATGTCCTATCTCCAAATAGTCATATTGGGGGTTCCTGTTTCAACATACGGATTTTTTCTGGGACATAATTCAGTCCATACCAATATTTAACACCCAAGATGTCAGGCCCAAACAAAAGACAGTAATACCTGCATTATTGTTCCTAAGATTTCACTGTAGCCTCTACTTTGCATGTCTTCTGGCATCTTGCTGACCTTTGATACCCTACTTTTGCCTTTTGGGAGTTATTTTTGACAACTATTTCTTGACTTTAAACTTAGGCTCAGCTTTTCAACTCTTGCCTTCAGAACTCAATTCTATTCAAGGACCTTCTATCAACCAATTTCTAACACAAAGACTTCATTCCTTAACTCTGTCTTGTTTGTGCCCAAGTGTGAACCTTTCCTACGCAGTGACTCAAGCAGAGTTGTCTTCCTCCCCCAACCCATCCATATGTACTTCCCCTCAGTCTTCTGAGCAGACTTTATCTGCCAGTCCAGTTTCTTGATGGCGCTTAAAATGTCAGCCAGCAAGTGTTCCTCCACCTACCAATCTGGAAGGTCTTGAGTCAGGGACTGTGTCTTGTTCATATACAATTACTTGAGGCCTACAATAGTTTTTGAGCACCTAGCAATTTTCTGAAAAATGGTTTTTGAATAAATGACAAAGAACAAATCAATTTTCCAATGAAAATACATGAGGAAGAAGGCTAACTGTTTGATAGTGAGTCTGGGATTTTTGTTTGTTCTAGAAAGGAGAATATATATATTCACATGCATTGATACTCTCAACAAGCACACCTGCACTTTGCCTGGCTGACACATAAAAGGAAAAAAGAAAAATAATTAAAGGGTTGTGGAAAGAGTTATACTGCTAGTGTTTCATTCCTTCTCTCAACCAGCATTTAATGAGCACCAGCTACAATCCAGGAACTTAACTATCCAGACAGATTCAAAGAGGAATCCAGTCCGTGTACTTCTGGAGGTCATAATCTATATGGTTAACAGATATAAATAAACAGAATTATAGCACTTGAGAATTTATTTTTATGCCACTTTGTTCTACAAAAAGAAATGAGAAATTTTACAAAAATTCATAAAGTGCTCAAGTATAAAATTAAAAGTCAAGAGTCAGAGAAAAGGAAAATCTCACATAAATGCAGTCCAGTCAGAACTCTATAGCTACCGGTGCTAAAAAGCGAGCAATAAATTGTACCAAAACTACCAAGTGGCTAAAAAAAAAAAAAAATTCAGTTTTAAGATTTGTGGTAAGAAACATAACTCATCCTTATGGATTAGGAGTTACTTAATACCCATAGGTAATTTCTTTCTGTGTTTGTTTGACGGGAATACTGTGGAAATTTCTAAGTCAAGAGGAAATAGCAAGTATATACCCAAAATCCTCACTTGCACTCAAATAACTAGAAATACTAAATAAAATATATTAAACTACTCATCTTTATTTACATAGCCTGGATGAGAGAAATACTGAGGAATACCCAGACGCCAGAAATTTAGTGATTTTTGAGCTGAAGTCTGGAAACGCAAGGTAAAAAAGGCAGGTCCTGGGAGTAAACAAAGCCATAGGGTCTGTATGTTGACCCCAACCTGAAAAGAAGAGTAATAATTGCCTGTCTTACCCTTGTGGTGAAAAACGAGTTGGTCTTCCAGTAAGAGAACAGGAACTGGTAAGCCAATCATCTATTCAAGCCATGTGATTCCAGAATCTTGGATCTGTGTCACATGATTGCAGAGGCCTAGTTAGCACTATCCAAGTCCAAAAAATCCAAAGTCAAACACAAACTTAAGTACTTGCTCAGGGACATTCAAAGCCCCTAGGGAAAGTTAAAAAGGGAAATCCCCACAATCCAGGGTATACATGAGTGAGCTCAAGGAGAAGATAATACCCTAGGAAAATGAGCTCACAGACAAGAATGGTAAAACATATGAGAATGTCTACATATAGATAATAGACAACAGACTTAACTCACAGCAAAGAAGTAAGAGAATGAGTAAGGGATGCTTAAATGAGTACATTTAAAGTATTCCCAGATATAAAGAAATCTTTTTTGTGAAACAAACTTATAAAATGGTACACTAATATTAAAAAACTCAGTAGATAGGGCACCTAGGTGGCTCAGTCAGTTAAGTATCCGACTTTTGATTTTGGCTCAGGTCATGATCTCATGATTTCTGAGATTGAGTCCCAGATGAGGCTCTGCACTGGGTGTGGAACCTATGTCAGATTCTCTCCCTTTCTTCCTCTGCCCCTCCCCCACTCATGCATGCAAGAGTACTCCCCACTCTCAATATAAAAATAAAATTTAAAAAAAGGCTCAGTACAAGAAATATTAAAGCAATCAAAAATAGAATAAATATGAGGAGAAATCTAAGGACTTTTTTTTCCAGAATGAAACAAAAAATAACTGAGTAAGAAATTTTTGTGTAATTAAGGGAAATGAAAGGGAGTATGAGAAGGTTCAAAACACATTTAAGAGACATTCTAGATAAAGAGAGTAAAATTGAGTCTCTCATCAATATTTACAAAGACAATAGTTGGGAATTTTCCAGAAGTGAAGAAAGATGTGAGTCTTCATTTTTTAAATGCCATTTAAGTACACTGATTGCAATGTAGTGATATTGCATAATATCAAAGTTAAAATGAAATTTCCATTTCCCAGAGAGGAAAAAAAAAAAAACAAAAAAAACGATTGCTTCCATTGCATAACAGTGGGGGGATGGGCAGGGGAAGCACACAAATTAAATTTACCAAGAATGAACGGGGTAACATCATACACAATTTTGATTTGACAAAATAATACAGGTATGTAAAAAACTTAAGGCCACCAAATATTAAAATTTAATAAAATGGAAAATGTTCTAGGAAATGTTAAATTACCAGTATTGAACAATATGTGATTTTTAAAATCTCAATGGGTCAATATATATTTAAAAAAAATAGAACATTATTATATCCTTTCCCTCAAAGCCAGAACCATACAACTTTATTAAGCTTAAAATCACAGGTAATCCCTATCATATAAATTCTTCCAAATAGTAAGAAGAGGGAAAAAATGCTGATTTTTATGACATTAGTATATTTATGTCAAACCAAGACAGTTCAAGAAAATAAGCAAATCTCACTATGAACATGAATGCAACAATTATAAAAAAGTATTAGTTAAGCAAATCTAACTTCATTATCTAAATATATATAGCTTTACATAACAAAATATATGACCAAACAGTCTTATAAACATAGTTCATCATTAGAAAATGTAGGGAAAAATAGAGATTTAAAAACTCACTAGAAAAGAATAAAGGATAAGATATATACATTTGACCATATCAAATGATCATAAAATAATCATCTAAATAGATATTTTTTAACTTGATAAAAATGCAACAATACACATTCATGATTTTAAGAAAGAAAAAAACCCTGGCAAGGAGGGATAGAAGAAAACTTCCATAAGAGGAGCTTTAAAAAAAACAGCAAACATCTTATGTAATGACAAACTTTAGAAGCATTTTTCAAAATCTTTAAGAATTTTTTTAATGTTTGTTTACATTTGAGAGCAAGCGAGCGAGAGCGCATGAATGGTTGAGGAGCAGAGAGAAAGGGAGACACAGAATCTGAAATAGACTTCAGGCTCTGAGCTGTCACTATAGAGCCCAATGTGGGACTTGAACCCACGAGTTGTGAGATCATGACCTGAGCCAAAGTCGGACGCTTAATTGACTGAGCTTCCCAGGTGCCCCTAGAAGTAGTCTCATGAAAGCAAGAATAAGAGATGATTTTCATTATGCAGTAAAATTTATGTGCAGAATTGAGAAAACATCTTGTCTCAAACAATAATGTGATATATTCTGTTTTGTTAAGTTTTATACAAACTCTTATAAATTGTTTAGAATTAAAATATTCTAATGCTACCGGTTTTCTTATTTACATAAATAAAGTTAGTTTTCTTCATCTATACGAATTGAAATAGCTATCCTATCTGATGCAAAAGAAAAGCAAATAAGATCTAAAGATTAGAAAAGAAAAAATAAGACGGCCATTTTTCATAGGTGATATAGTTTACTACATAAAAAAAATTTAAGAAAAACGCAATGATTTAAAGATGCCCATTCAGCAAAGCTGCTAAATTCAAAGGGATATTCAAACACTAATATTTATTTTTATACTTTATAACTCATTAGAAGTTAATGGGGGGAAATCCAATTCAAAATACTAACAAAAAGAAATGATTTAGTTTTCCTGGGTCTCTCTCATGTACACAGGAAGTATACATGTCATTAAACTTTTGTTCTTTTTTGTGTTTAAAAAAAAGTAACAAAAACTCAAAAGTATGGAATTAAAACTGCCTAAAATACACAAGAGATTTTTAAGCTTCTTTAAAAATGCAGTTATTGTATTGAAAACATCAAGGAGAATTAAGTTATTAGGAAAAAAACAACCATGTTTATAATTAGGATTCAACTTAAAAAAAAGTTCTTTCTTCCCTTAAATAGTTTATAAATTTAATAGAATTCTAATCAAAATCCCTATAAGAACTTGCATATTGATTACAACATTTGCTTTGGAAAACTAGATGAATACAAGATTGAGTCAAGTTTTCATTAAGCTAAATTTGTTGGGGCACCTGGGTGGCTCTCTTGGTTAAGCACCCTAGTCTTTGTTTCGGCACAGGTCATGATCTTATGGGTTCATGGAGTCAAACCCCCATATCAGGGTCTGAGTGGACAATGTAAGCCTGCTTGGGATTCTCTCTCTCCCGTTCTCTGCCCTTTCCCTGCTCACACACACGCTCTCTCTCAAAATAAGTAAACATTTAAAAAATTAAATTGTTAACTTAATACTAATATTGTGAAATTATCCTTACAACCTTTTCAGTACAAAAAGTTCATTCTATTATAAATTGTGACTTCTCTAAATGTTAATAGTGGCTATGGGTTTTTTAATATTTGCACCTAGCAAAAATCAAGTCATTGCATCCCCAATTTTGTATTTCTGAAATTTCATTCATCACTGACATCCCAAAATCTGAGAATCTACTCTGTATCTCAGCTGTTCTGAGCAGATCACAGCTACAGACTGAATTTTTCATGTTGCAACTCCTGAACTAATCACTCTTTTTTTTTTTTTTTAACACATTCAATAGATGAATTCTGGGGTGGGGGGTTGGTTTGAGGCATAGAAGTCAGTTAGCTTAATTCCACAGTAAGGCCTTTTTAAAAAATGTGTGCCATTGTTCACAAGGGCATGGCAATAGAGGTAGATGGATTATCATAAATCCATCATCACCATGAAAAACAACTCAGGGGATGGGTCAAAAACCTCATTTTTATTTAGAGTATGATAGCATCTGAGTACAGTACTAAGTGATCTGAGTCGCCAAGAATGTGGAAGATTAGACGAAGATCAGCCAAGTCTAGAGCCTGCTTCAAGTACTTATGAAGCGGCTGTGACAAACAGGAATGGAACGAGTTTGAATTCTAAAATGGAATTTACACTCAACTCTGACTCACTCTCATTGTATCTAAATTTCAGTTTATAGTTTACAAGTAGATGTCTGTGTATTATTTAAAAGTTTAAATGCTTTTTAAGTTATATTAAAAAAAAAAAAAGTTGGGCACCTGGGTGACTCAGTCATTAAGCATCTGACATCAGCTCGGTCATGATCTCATGGTTTATGAGTTCAAGTCCCACAGTTGGTGAGCTTGAGCCCTGCTCCACACCCACCCCTTGTGGAATTCTCTCTCTCTGCCCCTCTCTCACCTGCACCTTCTCTCTCTCTCTCTCTGTGTGTCTGTGTCTCTGTCTGTCTCTCTCTCTCTCACTTGCACGCGCACACACACACATCAAGCAACTAGAGAAGGTGAAAAACTGGTCCTTCAGTTAGTAAAGAATATAAAGTGATTTTTTAAAAAATCAACTGATAAAAGAATATTATTGGAGATTATTTGGACTTAAGTTTATGGAGGGTGACGCTAAGCATTTGCATGGCACAAGTCCTGGTTTGGTCATATTTTAGATTTCTGCCCATTGCCCAGTTGCTGTGAACTTTCAGTTATAAACTTTGAGGTAATTTATCTCAATAATTCTCACTTTGCAGGTGAAGAACAGACCCAAAAAGGGTACATGAGGGGCACCTGGGTGGTTCAGTCAGTTAAAAGTCTGGCTTCGGCTCAGGTCATGATCTCATGGGTTTATAGGTTCGAGCCCCATGTCAGGCTCTGTGCTGACAGCTCAGAGCCTGGAGTCTGCTTCGGATTCTGTGTCTCCCTCTCTCTCTGACCCTCCCCTGCTCACACTGTCTCTATCAAAAATAAATTTTAAAAAGGGTACATGACTATTCTATAGTTACAGTTAGGCCAGAACCAAGTCACCTGGCGCTCAGTCCAGCACTGCACTGCCTAAACTATTTTGCTTCTCATAGATTATCTGTAAAAAGGAGAGAAATTGCTCCCACTCAAAAAGAGTGCACTTCATCCTGATCAGCAACCAGGGTCCACTGAATTTAAGTTTGAAAAGGACAACAAACATTAATAATCAACAACTAAATGCTCTATTTTTATCCATAGGAAAGCAAGAAATACTATGTTCCACTTAGAAAAGCTTTCTTAACCTAACATTAGAATGAAATAACATTTGAAATAACTGCTGATGTTTGCTTTACATGCAACCACATTGAAAATACTCTAAATTTATCTAGAACATTTTCTGTTCACATAATGTAAAGGGTTTATATTGGATTTTAAGGTTATAAATTCTATCTTATTTCTACAGTAACATATACTTGTTTTACTTAATCTACATTTATCATTTTCAAGTAGCCCTATATTTTCTGTGTATCATTTCTTCTGGTTGCAAATGCTGCACTTCAGAAATCATCAGGTAGTGCTATTTCCCTAATCTCTCCAGATTCTATCAACTAGAAGCCCCACATTTAATGCTTTTTAGGGACTAAGCAAAATCTTAAATGTGCCAAGTGATGATTGAAAGTGGTAAAGAATTGGGGTGACTAGATGGCTCAGTCAGTTACGCATCTGACTCTTATTTTTGGCTCAGGCCATGATATTGCAGTTGGTGGGATCAAGCCCCTCCTCAGGCCCTGTGCTGACAGCATGGAACCTGCTTGGGATTCTCCCTCTTCCTCTCCCTCTCCCCCTCTGCCTCTCCTGTGTTCACACATGCGCAAGCTCTCTCTCCCCCCCTCAAAATATTTTTTTTAATCCATAGTAGTGAGGAATTGATGAACAGGAGAGCTCATGTCTTTTGTTTGTTCTACATGGAATTTGAAAGCATGTAGAATTCTAACAGGAGTGTAAGTTTCTGTGAGCAATTAGCTAAATTCCTATGGAAAAAGGGGAGGGAAACAGACAGTCATCTAGAAATAGAAGGCCCTGTTTCTTTCATTTAGGGCTTCTGTCAGGTGTAGAGTCAAATCCTCGCTGAGGTGACATGATTCACACTGCAGTGTCTCCGTAAGGACAAAGCCCAGCCTGTCTCAGTAGCTCAGTACTTTTATCCCCAAACCACGACTCTTGGTCTAGGATTGACCAATAATGGCCAAATTTTGTTTAAAAAATTTTTTTAAATGTTTTATTTATTTTTGAGACAGAGAGAGACAGAGTATGAGAGGGGGAGGGTCAGAGAGAGAGGGAGACACAGAACCAGAAGCAGGCTCCAGGCTCTGAGCTAGCTGTCAGCACAGAGCCTGACGTGGGGCTCGAACCCACGAACGTGAGATCTGACCTGAGCCGAAGCAAGAGGCTTAACCGATTGAGCCACCCAGGTGCCCCTTCCAATTATTCTGCCTGAGAAAACTCCTTTATTCACTATCTTTACCTAAGAGACTATTTTAAACACCTATCGCTAAAAAAAAAAAAAAAAAATCATGGATATGTATAAGTGGATGAGCCAAAGAAAAGTAATCCATGTAATAAAACTGACATAATCAGAACATTTCTGACATTCTCCAACCCTAAACTCCACTGATCTACAAGAGAAAAAAAAAAACAGTATCACAGAAGAAATGGTCAAGTACTTTTTTTTTTTTGTTCTTGAATAGATGTTTCCCTAAATACTCAATGAATCTCTCAGAGTAACAGTGTCTCAGAGAAACTCTCTGAAATGTAAGCTACAAGGTTGGGACCAAGACATCATTCCATCAAGAAAGAACAAGAGATTTTAAAATGGACCATCAAAACCTAGTTCAAAATGAGAGGGCAATTTGAGAACTGAAGGCTGTCAACTCAGGGAGGCTGAACTTCTTGCCTGAGGCCCTGCCTAGTGATGGATTTCAGGGCTTTCAAATAGGGCCTGCTGTTTTCATAGCTGTATTTACTACAGAAGTTTCTATGACACCCAGCTCGAATTTACAAGTTTCACAAGGTTTGTACTCAAGACCAATAGCCAGTAAGCTTGAAAAAGAGAAGAAAAGGCAGAATGAGGTGATATCGGATGGGAAAAACAGAAAATGTCCAGAAGTGATTACTTTCCCATTTACAGAAACAGAAGCTCAGTCCCTGGTAATGAAATGCTCAAATCAAGACTAATTTAAGTAGCAATATTGGCTTATATATTTTTTAACTTCATATCCAATTCATTTCTAATACACAACACTATTTGTATTGGCTAAGACTTGAAAAAATCTATTGAAGTATCAGTGCATATAAAAGAGCAAATTAAACAGATGTGCATTTTTTAAGGTAACAAAGCAAACACGTATGAAACCACCATAGCAGGTAAAGAACGCTAACACTGCCAGTCCCTTGGAAACACCCTACACAATCCTCCAGATTGCACTACCAACCTGTTCTCTAAAGGAAAACACTCTCTCGGGTGATAATTGCTCACTTACTTTACTTTATACCCTTACTACTTAGATATGTATTTTCTAAAGAATGTATTTTTAGTTTTGTTCACTTAATGTCATCACATTGTAAACTTTTATGTCTGACATTTTTCATTCAATATACATTTGTGACAGGTGTCTGTCTGGGGGGCTCAGTCAGTTAAGCGGGCAACTTCCTAAGCTCAGGTCATGATCTTATGGCTTGTGAGTTGGAGCCCCATGTTGGGCTCTGTTCTGAAAACTCAGAACCCAGAGCCTGCTTTGGATTCTGTGTCTCCCTCTCTCTCCCCTCTCTCTCTGCTCCTCCCCCACTCATGCTGTTTCTCTCTCTCCCTCAAAAATAAACATTTAAAAAAATCAATATACATTTTTAAGATTCAGCTAGGTTGATGTGTAGAGCCTTAGTTTGCTCATTCCATTGCTGTATCATATTCCACTATATAAATATATCAGATTTCATTAATCCATTCAACTGCCAATAGACAACTGGATGTTTCCAGTTTGGTGTTATCAAGAATATTGTTATGAACATTCTTGAACATGTCTCCAAGAGGCTTACCTGTACAAGAGTGTCTTTAGGGTATATTGCTGTACAGAGTAAAATTTCTGTGTTACAGAGTGTGTATATAGTCTACTTAGAGTGCTTTCAGCAAGGAAAAAAAAATCAAACTCTAAATTAAAGCGGTTTAAACAATAAGAACGTTTACTATTTTACATAATAAATCTAGATAGGACAAGCTAGTATTGTTTGTTTCAGTGGCTCCACAAGGTCATCCAGGATCTGGGAAATTTCTGTCTTCTGCTCTGCCATCTTCAGTGTCTCTCTTTGTTCTCAGGCTAGACCCTCAAAGTCACAAAACAGCTGGCAAAGCTCCAGACATCATGCCCATTCACAACCACATCCAGAGGATGACGCGGGATCTCATCTAATGTTTCTCTCCCAGGTATAAGAAAACCTGTCCCTAACGCCTCCAGCACACTTTCTCTCACCCCACAGTTCTCTCACAGGTAACAATTGCATCATGTACTGAACCTAAGCCAATCATTGGAAAGGGAAATAAAACTTGTCTTAAGTCAACCTAGATAATCCCCACAGGCTGGAAAGAAGTCATTTCCCTAAGTACCTAACCACCAGGAGGTGGTTGCATCCTGTATTTCTTTCCCTTAACTTCTGCTCTCATTAATGTAACGGTGTGTATTCTTTTGTGGAAAACAAAGTTGATACATAGAAGAAGAGAGAAAAGTATAATTAATAGATCAAGAAACCCTATGTCGTGTGCTCACCTTTCAGCTCCACAATTAACTCATGGCCCATCTCCTTTCATCTACATCCATTCATCTCCCCATTTACTTGTTCTCCAGTAAATCCAGCTGTCATGCTACTTCATCTATAAATTTATCAGTAACATATCCTTAAAAGATAAAGATTCCTGAAAACTAAAACCACAATGCAGTGGTCACATTTCAAAAAACAGTCTCACAGACTAACTCTACTTTGCTGTTCTGCCTTTTCCTTTCTTGCAATGTATTCAATAAACTTCCGTTTTGTTAATTTTTTCACTGCCTGTGCTGCTGGCCTCCACCTGATGGGGTCGCCCCACTTTCGGTGAACTACACATGGGGAGCCTTTGCCTGCCCTGGACGATACTGTCCCCGGATTCTCCAGGAATTTCTCCGGACTTCCCCTTTGTGGACCTTGGGGAGCTGATGACCTCCTGCGGAGGTTACTCCTCAAAGAGGATCCACAGTCCCAGGGGGAACTCACTGGCTGGCTCTTGCCCTGAAGAGTGAGGGATTTCCCCCCAATTGCCCTTCAAAGGGATCCTTCCCTCCTCCTCGTTTCTTTCCAGCCTTCTGCAGTCTAACCCTAGTACTCCTCAGACAGCTCAAAGTCTCTGGCCAGGGCAGCTCCCCGGTGTGATCTGAAGGTCTGAGATGAACACGTTGGACTATGCACGCCTGTGAGGGCAATGGACCCCCTTCCTCTCCTCTCCCACCCTGTCCCCACATGGCCTCTGTTCCCAGCATATAGTTCAACTGGCAGCAGCTCGTCCAGGGCAAATCTATGCACACCAACTACGGACTTGGTTGGGATCCTTTCCTGGCCTTTTTCAAGCCTTGCATTTTTTTCCTTTGTTCCCATGGATTTAGCCCACATTTTCATCTACAGGCAAAATATGTTTCTATGCATCTGAGTGAATCCAACAATTCCATATATGAATGATGATTCTACAAGGATTCCAGCCCATACCATCGGAGGACCCCCTCCCCCTAAATCCCGTGTACCTGGCTACCAGGGAATTTCAAATTGCCTACCGGCACACAGATATAATACCATGCTCGGTCTGTAGCTGCACAGAACCCTTTATGGACCAATAAGTTTAAGTAGAAACAGCACATCACATCACCCCAGCCAACCTCGCCCAGCATGAAGCAGATCCTGAAGGTGAGACCTCTACCCAAACGCCAAAGATCTGTCCTTGTTGGTCTGCCAGGGGGAATGTAGAGGCCGCTTTTAGGCAACAAGTTAGAGCAATGAAAACCTGCGTAGAGTAAAAGGGCCCACAGGGACCACCAGGCCAAATCCAAACAGGCTCATTAAGTGGTCCTCCTCAAAATATCCATAGGCCCTAGCTGACCAATGGGCTACTTACAACCCACCAAAGGTACCAAAAAAGGAGTTCCCTTACCTCAACATTTCCCCCCTTAACTACTGCCCTCCACCAATGCCTCCTGGTAGTCTCTCCTTTGCTGTCCTGCCGGCTGCTCCCTTGCAGTGTTTTCAGTAAAATTCTATCCCCTTTAAAACAAAACAAAAACAGCCTCTAACATCAACAAATATCCTGGTAGTATTCAGTATCTCCAATTATCTCATGGATGTATGTATGTGTTTAAAAAGTTTATTCAACTTGAGATCCAGGTAAGTTCAAAACATTGCAATTGGTTGATAAGACTCCTAAGCAGGACCAGGTACTCTTGGGGGGAAAACAATCGGGTTTCTGGAAATGTGGAGGATGGGCAGTTGAGGAAATGGTAGTACAGGTTGGAGCTCTCAGGCTAATAGGTCCCAACCAGGCTGTGCATGATCTCTCCAAATTGCCCCCCGCCCCCATGATGATGGTCAATAGCCACACCTGGAAATCCTGTAGCAGGGAAGTTGGGTGACACTATAGCAAACCTCTGTCCCTCAAAGAGCAAAAAAATATTACGGATTTGGTTCTCTTGGGGAAAAGCATACCACAAAGAAATGAGGATCATTGAACACTGAGTCACAAAGAGCATGGAATTAATGCTAAATCTGTTACAGAGGAATTTATTTTTAAGACATTAGCCATGAGCAAGAGATTAATAAAGATGGCAAAACATCAGACAATTATAGTTCCCTAGCAAATGATACCTTATTGATTAAAATAAGAACATATAAAAGATAGTGGCTTCAACTCCCCACTTCTTTGTAATCAATTTTGTTTTTAATCTACACTTAGTTTTCCAAATAAGATTATAAATACTTGAAATGATTGGTATTGAATTTGAAATTGTGATTCTTTTTTTTAATGAGGAGTTAAGCTACTAAAAGAAGTGATGTAGTACCAATAAGGTTGTTTGATATTGTTCATTAATACCTCTTCTGCTTTTACAAATGATTTGTAGCAACAAAATAAAATACAGAGATTTCATAAGATTGGAAAAATATCAAAGCAGAGTAAAAGGCAAAACTCAAGAAATGAGAGAATAATTAAGCAGAAAATATGGGCTAAAGGAAAGAATTAAACAGAAAACGAGGGCAAGAAAAGCCTCATAACTGCAATAAAGTAAATCCTACTTTAGTTCATAAGACATTTACTATTTTTACAAAATAATAAACTGTAAAGCATGTGCTGTCCTCTGTCTCCATTTTCCAACTTCTTTTTTCTTCTCTTTTGACGAAAAAAATGTTGACTATCAGTAACCACCCCAGGGGGCATTTGGCAATATATGCAGACATTTTTGTTTGTTGCACCTGGGTTGGGGGAATGGGGGATGAGTACTATTGTCTTCTAGTGAGTAGATGCCAAGGCTGCGGCTCAACACCCTACAATACACATGACGGCCCTCTAGAATAATGAATTACCTAGCCCCAAATGCCCAGAGGTCCAGGTCGAGAACCCCTGATCTGGTGGCTGTAGATGAAGAACAGCTCTGAGGCACCAGCCCATAATGCACCAGTAAGGTACACAGAATGACCTCTCTCCTCTGTCCAACAAATCCTTTCTCTACAACTCTTTCCTGTCATTCATTATCTTTGCTGCAATCAAAATGCATGCTTTAACATCTCACTTCCAGTTTACTGCAGGCTACCAAGTGATCTGGCTCACTTTGGCTTATGGGCACAGAGCTGCCCAATTAATCATTTTTCCTGACATTGCAATTAATTCCCTCTCACTTTAAGATTTGCAGTGGCTTCTATTTTGTCAAAGCTAAAGTCCTCATCCTGACACTAGACTCATTATCCGTCAATGAATGCTAATTCCTTTTTTGTAATCTTACTTTAAATCCCCTCAGCTCCTTTACACCGGCCAAGACATCAATAGATCTTTTTCCCTTTTATCTCCTTCACCTGTTTCTACTTGCCTCCTGGTTGACTCTTGCTATTTTGGTAAAGAATAGTCTAGGAAAAAAAAAAAAAGATTGCTTTTTAATTGCTTCTACCATAGATAAGTGGGACAATGGCAGAATCTACTACAAAATTCATGAACTGGGAAGAACTTGACTGTGCTCTTTCTAGTGTGTCTTCATAGCATATATAGGTCAGGAAATGGTTTTCAACATTAAAGCCCAAAACAATAAAAAACATTTTTCAGGCAAAAAATTTCAATTAATCATAATTTTTCCATTCTCCAAAAGGTCTATTTAGTGGAGATTTTCTTTCATGAAAATCTTGGTTTGGAAGCAAGGAAAATTAGGGAGATATCATTCACATCTTCTTTTAAATCTGGGTTTTTTAATCTTAAAAATACTTCAGGGGCAATTTTTTTCCACATTTTGAACTGTACTGGCTCAACAAATAGATTAAAATAAAATATGAAAATAGAATTTACATTTACATTTTTCTAGTAAGGTATATTGCATAAGAGGTTAACTCCCTTATTTCAGATAATGCTAAGTCAGTAACACTTCTTGTACACAAATTGGAAATGTTTGGCCTGAGTGAAAGAAAATGGGCATGGTTTTAAATATTTAAGAAGTTCTTATACAGAAAGAGGAACATAAACTTTCAAAGCTGCTCATACAGAGAGAAGCAGACCAAATAGGAGGCAGTAGCCAGGAGTAAGATTGGGGCTCAATATAAGGAAGTAGTCTTACAACCTTTCTGATTTTGAAAGGGCTTCAGCAATGTCTCAAGAACATCATCTCAGTGAGGAAAATGGGCCCTGACCAAAAACCAATGGTCTTGGCCTCATCCTTCGTTGATATATTAGGCACGTGCTGGTGCTTTTCCAACATCCCCCCAGTTTCTCAGACCTCTGGATCCCAGCCTCTCTAGGCACCTGGGCAGCTACCATCCATCTGGACACTTACATGTAATGACGTTGTTCCTTTGCTCCCCTGCAGGAATCCGCTGCTGTTTGCAAAACAGTCGCCACCCCTTCTCATGATTTTCAAGGCCCTCCACAATCTGCTCACTACCATTAGCTCACAGTCCCACCCCAGGTGGATAAATAGTATAAAGGAATTAAAGTCCCCCAGATCTTTGCAGTCAAGTTAGAGAGATGTGAACCAGATACTAGACGATTTAGGAGAATCTGTTACTAGAAAAGTGACCCTAAAGTACTGATTACTGGGTGATTGCCAGCCTAAAAAGAGATTTCCAATGATGGAGCACAGAATGTTGCCTATGCAACAACATGGGTAAAAATATAAAACTCATGGTCATCATATTTGCAGATAATGATGCTGAGAGAAAAAGCAAATGCAGTGATAGGCAGAAATAGTCAAAAAGCTAGGAGCCCAGAATACTGGATGGTACAAAAAAAGATGAAATTCAACCAATTCAAAAACCAAACTGCAAAACTACAAGACAGTGATATCCCAGAACCATTTGTGGAAAAGGCATGAATATTTTATTCAATTGCAAGCTTAATATAAGTCACATGTGACTCTCTCTCCAAAAAAGAAACTAATATGACCTTGAGTTGTATTAATAGACATACAGTAGCTATAATAAAGGAGATAAATGTTCCTCTGTCCTCTACAACCTAAATGGAAAAAAAAAAAAACAAACCCTGGTGATATTTAGCCTGAGGAAAGAAAGTAGATTGATTGGTCTCCTTAAATATTTAAAGGGGTGTCATGTAGAAGCAGCCTTCAAAAGTTCAACACACAAGGGGTAAAATATATGAAGAGATAAATTTGGGGTTTCCTCCTTAAAGGGAAGACTGCGTGGGAGAAAAGAAAGTCTCCATTACTAGCCTGGGCCTCTTTTACACAGGCTGTAAGTCAGATGCAAGTCCTGCAGAGTTGATCAGAACGATAGGTGTTCTGGAGTCTGATTCTACGATGTGGCGCGACCCAGAGGCTGGTGGGTCACTGGGTAAAACTCTGACGGCGGGGAAGGGGCAGGGCAGGGCTTCGTGAAGGAGGGTTGCTCCCTCCTCAAGAATGATGAAGCCAAGTTCTGGCCGTTCTGAACAAAGTTTTATTAAAGGTCAATTGCACCTTCACACTCATTTGGTACAAAACCTCATAACAGAGTTAAAGGGGAAACTCTCTTTCCATTGTATGCTTCATAAAAGCTTCAAAATGTTTCCTCTTCCTAAACCTGCTCCGCAAGATCTCTTTTCTAAGTTGCAGAAAATAAAAATCTGTTATGCATTTTCCAGGAGTAATTTTTCAATTTTAATAAGCAAAAGGCTAACGAAAAATTGTAAAAGAAACTGGTCGTGGGACGCCTGAGTGACTGAACCGGTTGAACATCGGACTCTGGATTTCTGCTCAGGTCAGGATCCCAGGAACCTGGGATCGAGCCCCGAGTTAGGCTTTGTGCTAAGATTTTTTTTCTCTCTGTCTGCTTCTTTCCCCAGCTCAATCTCTCTCTTTCTCTCTCTCTCTCGCTCTCCCTCTCACTCGCTCTCTCAAATTAAAAAAATTTTTGGAAAAAAAATATGGTCCTTGGAACTGAAATTTGTCATTCTAAATTTGTTTTTTTATTTTAATTTATTTTGTATTCCCAAAATACCAAGTAAAATAAACTTACCTGCCGCCCACAAGGTGGGTCTCCTCCTCTCACATCAGCATCAGAACGGTGGCTTCAGTGTGCGTGTTTTAGTTCCCAACACCAGTGATAGACGGTTAGTCAAGATTCCTTCAGGGTTTACTTGTTCTGGCTTTTGTATCAACAGTCCATGGACAAGCTTAGTCTCTCCAGCTCCCAGGGACTTCCAGGCTGTAGTCTGCATTTATTTCCCATTGTCGCCAAGTCAACATGCGTTTCTTTGAGGCAGTGTGTGTCAAGAAGTCTTGCTGGCCAGAGCTCTTACAGTTTCATTTGCCTGCCTTCCCTTTCCCTGGAGGCAGTAGCTCTCAAATTTACAGCACATCAGAATCACCTGGGCAGCTAGTTAAAGACACGGATTCTGCGATCCCATCCTCGGGTTTTCTGATTATTAAATCTGCCTCAAGAAGACAACACTATTTTTAACTATTTTTAACCTTCCCCCCAGAAAAGTTTTTCTCTAACCAATTTCTCTACACTGGTCAGCAGATTACACTTTGAGAAACTTTCCCAAAAGGATTCTAAATTGAAGAAATGTATTTGGTATTTTTTTTTTATCAGACCTCAAAAATATTTGTTAAAGATATACCTCTTTACAGTAATGGCTGGTTAAGTTAAAAGAAGTCTCTCTTCTGGGCACTCAACTCAGTTAGTTGAGCCTCTGACTCTTGATTTTGGCTCAAGTCATGATCCCAGAGTCATAGATCAAGCCCTGCATTGGGCTCCCACTTGGCTCCATGCTGGGTGTGGAGACTGCTTGGATTTTCTCTCTCTCCTGCTCTGCCCCTCTTCCCCACTCACTTGCACTCTCTCTCTCTCTCTCTTTCTCTCTCTCTCTCTCTCTCTCAAAAATAAAACACAAAATAAAAGGATGTCTCTCTCCTCCTCACTCAAAAAGAGATAGCAGTATATATGGTTTCAAAAGAACCTGCTGTTCAAATGAAGATCTGTTCAAATGGTGACCTGTGTGGAACTAGTTAGAATTTCCACATCAGACCTGCTGAATCAAAATCAGCACTATAACAAGATATCCAGGTGATTTATATGACATTTAGGTTTGAGAAGCAGGGCACCTGGGCGGCTCAGTCTGTTGAACATTCAGCTCAGGTGATGATCTCTTGGTTTGTGAGTTAAAGCTCTACATCAGGCTCGCTACTGTCAGCGTGGAGCCCACTTTGGATGCTCTGTTCCTCCCTCTTTGCTTCTCCCCCCCTCAAAAATAAATAAACATTAAAAAATGATTTGAGAAGCAACTATATTGGAGCACATTAAAATGGTGATGAGGAACATAGGACATCATATTAGGATTAGATTCGGCCTCAAATAACCCCAAGTAATGGTAGCCTAAATAAGAAAGTTTATTTCTCTCATATATAAAAGTCCAGATGTAAGTAACTACGGCAGGTACTGTAATCTTGTTCCATGAGGTCCTCAGGGACCCGGACTCCCTCTAGATCAGGCTGTTGTGTTTTGTTGTGCAGGATGTGTACTGCACAGTCCTAAAACAATGCCATTCTCCTAGAACAGACTGAATTTATTATGCAAGTTTTTTTGCATCTGGTAATAAAGGATTTACAGAATTGGTGCTTTTTTCTGAATCACAAAAACTTGCTCTAACTTTATACTCTACTATGCCTTTGTCCTTTTGCTATGCTGGATTTTCAGACACGATATTCATTTTTCAGGCAGAATCCTGGAAGAAATGGGGAAAACGTATATACTAGCTTTCTAGTTCTGCTAAATTTATCTAGTGCTGCTAGAGTCTCAGCATACATCCCATTGATCCGGCTCAGTCTTAGAGACACACTTATCTGCAAAGGAGGCTGGGAAATGTAATTTTTTTCTCAGCAGCCATATGCTCGGTTCAAATGTCTATTATGATGAAGAATGGAAAAATAGGGATGGAGACAATAGGGATCATATATCTGAATACAAAGTCATGTATTTCTGAGATTTCTATAGCAAAATAGTCTACTCTTTAAGAACCTGTTACACTCAAGTGGATGATTCTAATTCAAAATTGAGCCTCTCCAAACTGCCTCATTTGATGTACCAACAACTGAGTGTGTCTCAATATTCTTTCCTTTGTTGTGGACAGGTAGAGGTAGGAATGTGGTTAGAAATGAAGCTAGAAAGAAGAGCAGAAATCCAGGCACTAAAACCAAGGTATAGAGAAGTTGATGTTGAAAAGAAAGTAGAAGTCATTATCAGAGAGAAACTATCAACAAGAAGACCCAATACTGACTCTCAGGGAGTCAAGCTCCCTAAGTTTCTTTAATCCTTTGTGTCCAAGGCAAATACTATCCTAAAGGCAGGAGAAATTGAGTGTGCTCATGGAGGGGTCACCACTCAAGCGAGTAGGGCTGAGGACAAAATTTGTGGGGCAGAGTGCAAAATAAGAACGCAAGATCCAGGGGCACCTGGATGGCTCAGTTGGTTAAGCATCGGACTTTTGATTTCAACTCAGGTCACAATTTCACATTTGGTGAGATGGAACCTCCATGTTGACAGGGCAGAGCCTGTTTGGAATTCTCTTTCCCTTTCTCTCCCCCTCTATCCCTCTCTCTCCCCCTCTTTCCCTCTCTCTCTGCCCCTCCCCTTCTCCCTCTCTCTTATGTTCTCCCTCTCCCAAAATAAATAGACTTAAAAAAAATAATGCAAGTTCTCTTGTCCAAAAAGAAGGGGAAAGATAGCTTTTTATTTTAAAAATATCTTTTTACTTATTAAATGTAATAGGGAAAATAGCAATATAGAAGTAACAAAATAAATTGACAAATTATATATTTTGCCCCTTAAATTTATAATACAATAAATAATATTTTATTAATTTTAGTAGATCAGGAGCCAATGGTTCTTGCAGAAAATTTTCTAAAAGAATAATTCTCCCATAAAATTAGTTTTATGCATTTGAATTTAATTGTAAATGTAAATAAGTACAATGGCATTTTAAGTATTTCCTCTAACAGTTTCTGAAATGGAGATTGTACAAAAAACCAAAAATGGTGTCATAAATTTTTAAATAATTCAAAACACCTACTAATACATTCTATGTTGAATGCTTCTGTCCAGTTTTTCCCAACACTATTTGCTGAAGAGACAGTCCTTTTACCATTGGATATTTTTTGTCAAAGATTTATTGACTAGTTGTCGGTTTATTTTTGGGTTTTCTATTCTGTTCTAACGATCCGTGTATCTATTTTTGTGCCAGTACTGTATTGTTTTCTTTACTATAGTTCTATAATATAACTTGAAGTCCAGAACTGGGATGTCTCCAGTTCTGTTCTTCTTTTTTAAGATGGCTTTGGCTATTTGGGGCCTTTTGTGGTTCCATACAAATTTTGGAACTGTTTGTCCTATTTTTGTGAAAAATGTTGGTATTTTGATAGGGATTGCATTCAATGTGAAGATTGTTCTGGGTAGTATAGACACTTTAACAATATTTGTTCTTCCAGTCCATGCTCGTGGAATGCCTTTCCAGGTCTTTGTGTCATCTTCAGTTTCTTTCATCAGAAAGAAATTTCAGAGTATAGGTCCTTCACCTCCTTGGTTAGATTTATTCCTAGTCTCTTATTACGTTTTAATGCTATTACAAATGGGATTGTTTTCTTGATTTCTCTTTCTGCTGCTTCATTATTAGTGTAAAGAAATGCACACATTTCTGTCCATTGATTTTGTAATCTGTGGCTTTACTGATTTGGGTATCAGTTCTAGAAGTTTTTTGGTGAGTCTTTCAGGTTTTCTACATACAGTGTCATGTCATCTGCAAATATTGAAAGTTTTATTTCTTCCTTACCAATTTGGAGGTCTTTTATTTCTGTTTGTTGTCTGATTATTGTGGCTAGGACTTATAGCCTTGAATAAAAGCAGTGAGAGTGGACATCCTTGTCTTGTTCCTGATCTTAGGGGAAAAGTGGTCAATTTTCCCCCAATAAGGATGATGTTAGCTGTGGGTTTTTCATTTATTGCCTTTGTTATGTAAAGGTATGTTCCCTTTAAACCTACTTTGTTAAGGGTTTTTATCATGAATGGATGTTGTACTTTGTCACGTGTTTTTTCTGCATCTATTGAAAAGATCATATGAGAGAGATCAGGCAAGATGGCAGAGAAGGAGCCCTGTTACCTCCATCTGCCTGCAATTATCAAACTGAGAAGAATTAAAAGTCACAGCTTTCTGACCTCCAAGAATAGAGGTGCTCACACAGACCCCTTATTGACAGCAGCCTCAGGGATGCCTGAGTGAGTGCAAACTGGGACCGGAGACATTGGGGGAGGGAGAGCCAGTCCAAAGCAGAGCCAGGAGACAAAGCACCCAGAGGCTTGGCGCTGGGCCTGCAGAGAGCTGTGTGTCCACAGGCGCACAGTTCCAGGGACAGCTGTGCAGGCGGGGCAGCTGTGTGTCCAGAGGTGCACAGACCTGCAGAGCCGCACATAGGACTGCCATACAGGTCAGCAGAGAGACCAGGGGAAGAGAAGTAGAGACTGAATCACTCATAGCGTAATCTCTGGAGAGCGGAGACCTCGCCTGGGACTGAGAGCCGCTGAGCACTGAGAGAGAAATCTGTCCCCCTCAGTGGGCTTGTTCTCCCTTGGGCCTGGCAGCTTGCTGACATCAGGTGGAGCCAGGGGAAAAACTGGTTTCACAATCCCCCTACTCAGTCCCGGCCGGAAAGCCACCTGCCTGCAGGAGATTTTAACTGTGGTAGCAATATCAAGTGTGTGGGCAAGGACTTAGAAACTGGGCAAAACTTAAAAAACATAAACAAATAGACCCGCCCAAGGCACAAGGAGTTTGGACTCAAGAAAGTGGCTGGCAATTCATGAGGGGGGGGTTTGAGGCGCTGCCACTCTTCTCCCCGCATCCACTAGGTGGGACCTCAGAGAGCATCCCCTGAGACCTGATCTACCTACACCAAGCCACGTCCATCCGCGCTGGAGAGCTGCTGTGTTTTTGCTTATATATTTAATTGGTTTTTTCTTTTCTTAATATTTTTACTTTTTAATTTTTCCCCTCTTTTCTCTTTTCTATTTTCCTATTTCCTTCTTTTCTCCCTTTCCCCCTGGAGTCTGGGAAAGACCAATATTTAGGGAGTGCTGTGCTTAGATCAACTTTTACCATACAGATAGATTTTCCTTTATCTCATCCTTATCTCCCCCCTCCAAAGGTTTTAAGCTCTCAGACTATCCTTTATCTCTGGCTGTCATTGCCGCGCCCCCCCCCCCACCTGCTTTTTTTTTTCCTTCCATCTCTTTTCTTTCCTGTTCCTTTTTTTCTTTCCCCTTTTGGTTTGCTTCTTTACTTGTTCTGTCAGTACATTTCTGTGCTTGTGTTCTCTGTGTGTTTGTCTGTCTGTCTCTGTGTGTTTGTTTTCCATTTCAGGCTACCTCAAAAAACAACCCAAAGCACACATGGTGGAAAGTCCCAAATATTGCTGAGTAGGGAAATAAATTAATCAGAGGCATAACAAGAGACACCAGAGACATCAATACAAACATGAACCCTACAGAAAACACAATGAATCTAAACTCACATTTTTCAATAATAACACTGAATGTAAATGGACTGAATGCTCCAGTCAAATGACACAGGGTAGCAGAATGGATAAAAAACCAAAATCCATCTATTTGCTGTCTACAAGAGACTCACCTTAGACCTAAAGACACCTTCAGATTGAAAGTAAGGGGATGGAGAAATATCTACCATGCGACTGGACGCCAAAAGAACGATGGAGTAGCCATACTTATATCAGACAAACTGGACTTTAAAGTAAAGGCAGTAACAAGAGATGAAGAAGGACATTAAATAATAATTGCAGTGTCTCTACATCAGGAAGAGCTAACAATTATAAACATCTATGCACTGAATTCGGAGGCTCCCAAATACGTAAAACAACTAATCACAAACAGAAGCAATCTTATTGATAAGAATGTGCTAATCCCAAGAGACTTTAATACCCCACTTAAAACAATGGATAGGTCAACCAGACAAAAAATCACCAAAGAAACAATGGACCTGAATGGCACACTGGAGCAGATGGAATTAATAGATATATTTAGAACTCTGCATCCTGAAGCTAGGGAACTCACTTTCTTCTCGAGTGCACATGGCACAGTCTCCAAGATTGATCACATACTGGGTCATAAAACAGTCCTCCATAAATACAACAGAATTGAGATCATACCATGCACACTTTCAGGTCACAATGCTATGAAAGTTGAAATCAACCACAGGAAGAAGTCTGGAAAACCTCCAAAAACATGGAGGATAAAAAACTACCCTACTGAAGAATGATTGGGTGAACCAGACAATTAGAGAGGATATTTAAAAATATATGGAAACAAATGAAAATGAAAATACAACAATCCAAACTCTCTGGGATGCAGCAAAGGCAGTCCTAATAGGAAAGTTCATTGCAATCCAGGTCTACTTCAACGAACTAGAAAAAGCACAAACTCAAAACCTAACAGAGCACCTAAGGAAACTAGAAAGGGAGCAGCAAGAGCACCCCAAAACCAGCAAAAGAAGAGAAATGATAAAGATCAGGGCAGAATTAAACAAGATAGAATCCACAAAAACAATTGAACAGATCAAGGAAACCAAGAGTTGGTTTTTTGAAAAAAAAAATTGATAAACCTCTAGCTAGGCTCCTCAGAAAGAAAAGGGAGAACTCTCAAATAGACAAAATCATGAAAAAAAGGATCTATTACAACATATCCCTCAGAAATACAAGCAATCATCAGAGATTACTATGAAAAATTATATGCCAAAAAACTGGACAACACAGAAGAGATGGACAAATTCTTAAATGCATATGCACTACCAAAATTCAAACGAGAAGAGATAGAAAATCTGAACAGACCCATAACCAGTGAAGAAATTGAATCCATTATCAAAAATCTCCCAACGAATAAAAGCCCAGGGCCAGATGGATTCCAAGGGGAATTCTACCAGACATTTAAAGCAGAGTTAACACCGATTCTTCTCAAGTTATTCCAAAAAATAGAAATGGAAGGAAGACTTCTGGACTCATTCTATGAAGCACATATCACTTTGATTCCTAAGCCAGGCAGAGACTCAACAAAAAAAGAGAACTACAGGCCAATATCCTTAATGAATACAGATACACAAATATTCAACAAGAGACTAGCAAATTGAATTCAACAGCATATAAAAAGAATTATCCATTATGATCAAGTAGGTTCATTCCTGGGTTACAAGGCTGGTTCAATGTTCACAATTCCGTCAATGTGATACATCACATTAACAAAAGAAGAGAAAAAAAAAAAAAAAACATGATCCTGTCGATAGATGCAGAAAAAGCATTTGACAAAATACAACATCTCTTCTTAATACAAATCCTCGAGAAAGTTGGGATACATGGAACTTACTTAAACATGATAAAAAGCCATTTATGAAAAACCCACAGCTAATGTTATCCTCAATGGGGAAAAACTGAGAGCTCTCCCCCTGAAATCAGGGACATGACAGGGATGTCCACTCTCACCATTGTTGTTTAACATAGTGCTGGAAGTCCTAGCATCAGCAATCAGACAACAAAAGGAAATAAAAGGCATCAGAATTGGCAAAGAAGAAGTCAAACTTTCACTTTTCACAGATGACATGATACTCTACATGGAAAACCCGATTGACTCCACCAGAAGCCTTCTAAAACTGATCAATGAATTCAGTAAAGTTGCAGGGTACAAAATCAATGTACAGGAATCGGTTGCATTCTTATACACCAAAAATGAAGCAACAGAAAGAGAAATCAAAAAATGGATCCTATTTACAATTGCATGAAAAATCATAAAATACCTAGGAATAAACCTAACAAAAGATGTCAAAGACCTGTATGCTGAAAACTATAGAAGACTTATGAAGAAAATTGAAGAAGACACCAA
>NC_043705.1:82957839-82997966 GCF_006229205.1 Suricata suricatta
TGGAATAGAATAGAGAGCCCAGAACTGGACCCACAAATGTATGGCCAATTAATCTTTGACAAAACAAGAAAGAGTATCCAACGGAAAAAAGACAGCCTCTTCAACAGGTGGTGTTGGGAGAGCTGGACAGCAACATGTGGAAGAATAAAATTAGACCACTTTCTTACACCATTCACAAAAATAAACTCAAAATGGATAAAGGACCTTAATGTGAAACAGGAAACCATAAAAATCCTGAGGAGAAAGCAGGAAATAGCCTCCTTGACCTCAATCGCAACAATTTCCTCCTTGACACATCCCCAAAGGCAAGGGAGTCAAGAACAAAAATGAACTACTGGGACCTAATCAAGATAAAAAGCTTCTGCAATGCAAAGGAATTAAAAAAAAACTAATAGGTAACCGACAGAATGGGAAAAGATAGTGGCAAACTGCATATCAGATAAAGGGCTAGTATCCAAAATTTACAAGGAACTCACGAAACTCCATACTCGAAAAACGAATAATCCCGTAAAGAAAGGGCAGAACATCTGAACAGACACTTCTCCAAAGAGGACATCCACATGGCCTACAGGCATATGAAATGATGCTCAGCGTCACTCATCATCAGGGAACTACAAATGAAAACCACACTGAGATACCACCTCATATTGGTCAGAGTGACTAAAATGAACAAATCAAGAGACTACAGATGCTGGCAAGGATCTGGAGAAACTGGCACCATCCTACACTGTTGGTGGGAATGTAAACTGGTGCAGCTGCTCTGGAAAACAGTATGGAGGTTCCTCAAAAAACTATCAACAGAACTCCCCTGTGACCCAGCAATAGCACTGCTAGGGATTAACCCAAAGGATACAGAAGTGCTGATGCAACGGGGCACATGTACCCCAATGTTCATTATGGCACTTTCTACAATAGCCAAATCATGGAAAGAGCCTAAATGTCCATCACCTAATGAATGTATCAAGAAGATGTGGTATATATACACAATGGAGTATTACATGGAATGAGAAAGAATGAAATATGACCATTTGTATCAAAGTAGATGGACCTTGAACATGTCATGCTAAGCGAAATAAGTCAGGCAGAGAAGGACAAATACCATGTTTGCACTCATAAGTCTAACAGTAGAAACCTAACAGAGTGCCATAGGGAGGGGAAGGGGGAAAGACAGTTGAGGAGAGTAGGGACACAAATCATGAGAGACTATTGAATACTGAGAAAGAACCGAGGGCGGACAGGGGAGGGGGAGGGAGCATGGGAGTGATGGTCATGGAGGGGAGCTCTTGTGGGGAGAAGCACTGGGTGTTATATAGAAACCAATTTGACAATAAACTATTATTTTAAAAAAGAAGATCATATGATTGTTATCCTTCTCTTATTGGTGTGATATATCATGTTGATTGATTTGCAAATTTTAAAACATGCTTGCAACCCAGGCATAAATCCTACTTGATCATAGTGAATGATTTTTTAAATGTATTGTTGGATTTGATTTGCTAATATTTTATTTTTATTTCTTTAATTTTTTATTTACTGTTTAATCTCTACACCCAACACGGGGCTCAAATTCAACCCCAAGATCAAGAGCCCCATGCTCTGCTGACTGAGCCAGCCTGTATCCCCTCAGTTTACCAGTATTTTATTGAGGATTTTTGTATCTATTTTCATCAGGGAGTTGACCTATTCCCTTTTTTAGTGGTATCTTTATCTTGTTTTAGCATTAGGGTTATGCTGGTCTCATACAATAAATTCAAAAGTTTTTCTTTCTTTTCTATTTTTGGAATACTTTGAGAAGAATCGGTATTAACTCTTCTTTAAATGTTTGGTAGAATTTGCCTGTGAAGTCATCTGGACCTGGACTTTTGTTTTTTGGGAGGTTTTTTTAAATTATTATTACTGACTTTATTTCTTTGATGGTTATTGGTCTGTTCAACCTTTCTATTTCTTTCTGTTTCAGTTTTGGTAGGTTATATGTTTCTAGGAATTTATCCAAATCCAGTTTTTCATAACATTCTCTTATAATTGTTTCTATTTCTGTAGTGTTGGTTGTATTTTATCTTCTCTCATTTGGGATTTTATTTATTTGAGTTCTGTTTCTTTTTTTTTTTTTTTTTTTTTTGCTTGTTAAGTCTTGCTAGAGATTTATCAATTTTATTTATTTTTCAAAATAAAAATCAGCTCCTGATTTCATTGATCTTTTCTATTGTTTCTTTTTGGTTTCTGTATCATTTATTTCTGCCCTAATCCTTATTATTTCCTTTTACTGGTTTTAGGTTTGTTGTTCTTTATCTAGCTCCTTCTGGTGTAAGGTTAGGTTGTTTATTTGAGATTTTTCTTGTTTCTTGTATAAGCCTGTATTGCCAGAAACTTCCCTCCTGGACCCACTTTTGCTGCATCCCAAAGTTTTGGACCATGGTATTTTCATTTGTTTCCATGTAATTTTTTATTTCTCCCTTTATTTACCAGTTGACCGTCATTGTTTAATAGAATGTTATTTAACCTCCATGTATCTGTGGTCTTTCCAGGTTGTTTCCTGTGGCTGACTTCTAGTTTCATAGCATTATGGTCAGAAAAGATGCATGGTGTGACTTTGATCTTGAATTCATTGAAACTTGTTTCATGGGTTAATATATGATCTATTCTGGACAATGTTCTGTGTGCCCTTGAAACAAAAGTGTATTCTGCTGTTTTAGGATGGAATGTTCTGAATATATCTGTTGAATCCATCTATTCTGGTGTCTCATTCAAAGCCATTGTTTCCATATTAATTTTGTATTTACATGATCTCTCCACTGATGTCAGTGGGGTGTTAAAGTCATCTACTGTTGTTGTATTATTATTATCTGTTAGTTCCTTTATGTTTGTTATCCACTGTTTTATGTATTTGGGTGCTCCTATATTGGGTGCATAAATATTTACAATTGTTATATCTTCTTATTGAATTGTTCCCTATTTTTATTATATAGGTCTTTGTCTCTTGTTACAGTCTTGTTTTGAAGACTATTTTGTCCTATATAAGTATTGGTATCTTGGCTTTCTTTTCACATTCATTTGCATTTCACTTTCAATCTGTCTCTTGAAGTCTGAATTTAGTCTTTTGTAGACAGCATGAATATGGGCCTTGGTTTTTTAAACCATTCTGTTACCCTATGTCTTTTGATGGGAGCAGTTAGTCCACTTACACTCAAAGTAATTATTTATAGATACGTATTTATTGACATTTTGTTATGTGTTTTGTGGTTGTTTCTGAGGATTTTCTCTGATCCTTTTTGGTCTTTTTCTCTTTCATGGTTTGCTGTTTTTCTTTAGTGATTTATTTAGATTTCTTTCTTCTTATTTTTTGCATGTTTATTAGTGTTTTTTTTATATATAGGGTTACCATTAGGTTTGTATATGAGCACTTCTGCATATAGCAGTCTACATTATGTTGATGGTCATTTAAGTTTGAACCCATTCTTTTCTCCTGTCCTCCCCATTTTTAAGTATATATTATTATATTTTAATATCTTTTCTTTAGTTCCTTGACTAACTTTTTTACAGAAATAATCAGTTTTACTCTATTGTGCTTCCTACCTTCATACTGTCACATTTGGTCTCTCTTTTCTACTCAAAGAGTCCCTTTTAATATTTCTTGCAGGGCTGGTTTAGTGGTCATGAACTCTTTTACTTTTCATTTATCTGGAAAACTCTTTATATCTCCTTCTATTCAGAATGATAGCCTTGCTGGAAAAGTAGTCTTGGCTGTAGATTTTTTTCTATTTAGCACTTTAACTGTATCATGCCCTCCCTTCTGGCTTACAAAGTTTCTATAGAAAAGTCTCCTGCTAGCTTTATAGGTTTTCCCTTGTAAGTTACCAACTTTTGTCTTGCTGCTTTAAAATATTTTTATCACTATATTTTGCTAGTTGAAATACAATATGTCTTGGTATGGATCTGCTTTATGTTGATTTTGAAGGGAGTTCTCTGTGCCCACCAAGATCTCAATATGTTTCCTTCCCCAGATTGGGGAGGTTTTCAGCTATTATTTTGTCAAATTAATTTTCTGCCCCTTTTTCTCTCTTCCTATTCTGGGACTCTTAAAGTATGAATGTTGTTACATTTGATGGAGTCACTGAGTTCCCTAAGTCCATTCTCATTTTGCATTATTTTTATTTCTCTCTTTTGTTCAACTTGGTTACTTTCCACTACTCTGTCTTCTAGGCCACTACTTCATTCCTCAGCTTCCATCAAGCATGTTGCTCAGTTTTTTTATTGAGCCCTTCTTCTATGCTATGTTATTCCTATCTCTGTGTTAATGGTCTCACTGATGTCTTCAACCATTCTCTTAAGTTAGGTAAGTATCCTTATGGTCATTGCTATAAATTCTCTTTCAGGCATGATACTTATATCTGTTTTGCTTAGATCTCTGGCTGTGGTCTTGTACTGTTCTTTCATTTTGGATAAATTTCTCTGTCTTCTCATTTTGTCTGCCTCTCTTTGTCTGTTTCTGTGTGTTAAGAAAGTCAGCTATATCTCCTACTTTTGAAAGTAGTGACTTTATAAAGAAGTTCTTCAGTGCCCTGCAGTGCACTGTCCCCTGTTTACCAGGATGTGGCACTTCAGGAGAGGATCCTGTTTGTTGCTTATGCCCTGCTGTTGTGTCTGAGTCACTTTTCCTTTCAGGGCAGTTGTCTGCACTGGCTCTGCAAGAATTTGCTTGCTCTTTGTAGAGTTAGTGGGACCCAGGCAAGCCAGCTCCGAGGGGGTATGCCTGCTGGGGAACTTGGCAGCAGAGTGACATGTTAGCAAAATTTGTGCTGGGTCACTAGTCTTATACTGTATCACCTGAAGTGACTGGGGGCTGTGTGGTGGGGCAGCTGGGGGCATGTAGCTGTGCATGGTGTGTAGTGGCAGCTATGTGGGGCATGCATGCTAACAAAATTTGCCCTGAGCCCAGGACAGGCTAGCAGGCCAGGAGTGGGTGAGTCCTCAGGAAAACTTGTGGGCATGGCACACTGCTAGCTGCTTTTGTAGCAAGTATCTGTGCATCCCTAGCTCCCACAGGAGAATCTGTGTTTATCCTCAGGGGCAGGGGAGGAAAATGGTGCCTGCTACCTCTCTCACTTTTAAAGTCCCCCAACATGCTCCAAAATCAGTATGAACAGATATGTCTTCTGTTTGCCCCCAGCACTGTGTAACCTGTGATTTTTATGTTGCCTCTCTGCACAGGGTTAAGGGTAGGGACCCAGTTATCACTTGTGCTTCAGGGCTCACTTAGTGCTGAGTCAGCTGACTTTTAAAGCTCCAGATTCTAAACCTGGTTTTACAAACTCATGGAATCCAGTCCCTCTGAAACCAAAAATTATATGGATTAGCCTTCCCCATGTGAGTTCCCTGGTGTGAAGCTCCATTTCTCTGTCCTTTCCATGCACACAGCTACCTTCCTCCTGCAGGCAGCTCCCCTGCCTTTCTGTCCTTTCTAAGCTTTTAGATGCAGCTTCTTCTCTATATTTAGTTGTGGAGTTTGTTCTGCCAGTCTTCTGATCAATCTCCCCAATTTGTTGACCTGAATGTGGATGATATCTCACTGTAAATGTGAGATGAAGAGACCCTAGGGTCCTCATATTCTGCCATCTTTTCCTGACTCCTCTATTATTGTATTTTCAATTTAAAGGAAGAAACAATTTTAGAATTGTCATCTTCATTAGTAACAGGTTCTTCTGAACCTCATCTGAAAATAGTGTTCTTTTCCTCCGACTAGAACGATCTTTAAATGTAATTTCTATTTAGGGGGCAGCTGGGTGGCTCAGTTGGTTGAGCATCGGACTTTTGGTTTTGGCTCAGGTCATGATCTCATGGTTCATGAGTCCAGGTTCCACTAAACTCTGCACTGACAGTGAGGAGCCTGCTTGAGATTCTCATTCTCCCTCTATCTCTGCCCCTCCCCTGCTCTCTCTCTCTCAAAAATAAACTAAAATTTTTTTAATTTAATTTCTATTTATAAGCCTGTGGATATTTGTTTCACAATGTTGCAGCAGTTTTCAAACCCAGAAATTCTAAACTCTTTGAAAAGTGATAACTCCCTAGTATGCTTTACTGCAATATCCATGTGTATGCTTTTGTTTTATACTTATATGTAGGCAAAATTTTTTCCTTGGTGCCATCAGTTCTTTTTTTTAAATGTTTTTATTTATTTTTGAGAGAAACAGGCAGACAGACAGACAGAAGGTGAGGAGGGGAGGGGCAGAGAGAGGGGGGGCCACAGAATCTGATACAGGCTTCTGGCTCAGAGCTATCAGCACAGATGTAGGGTTCAAACCTACGAACCTCGAGATCATGACCTGAGCCAAAATGAACATCTAACCGCATAACCAGGTGAGCCACCCAGGTACCCTGTTGCCAGCAGTTATTATACCCATGCTCAGTCTAGAGAATTAATATTTGCGCAGAAGCCCTAGGGCCCAGCCTCCAAGATGGACCACTGACCAAGCTAGGGTCACAACCTGGGTCCCAGTACTGTCCCTCACCACATCCTTCTCTGTCCCAAGGCCGCCAGTGCTGCTGTTGCCACCACCAATCTAGACCCAGGTCTAGCCACAGCCCTCTCCTCTGGGTCTCCTTGGCCTCCTGGAGGCTTTTCTGTCTATGCTGGGTGATGCTCCATGTATATACTGCTGTCTGCAGTTTCTGGCACATGTGGGTCTGTGCCCTCCAGTACACAGCCCTAGAGTAGCCCACTGTTCACACGTGTGCTCCTTGTCCCATCAGTTTCAAACTTCAAACTGAACTTACAAAACACAAGTTCAAAGGTAAAATTACTAAGCATGTCCAAACAGCAACAGCAAAGCATTAAAGCAAGCAGAGGCCCCTTCTGGGATCAGAGCCATGTGCCACTGCAAGACTTGCAGACCCATGAGGCTGGCCCTACTGGGGAGGGAAGCCTTGCAGTTGGCTAGGAATTAAATGGGATGTGACCATATTATGCTGTCATCTCAAGAACACAACAGGAAGAGAGGCTTTTTTCCTCTGTATTTTACTGTACTCATTTCTCAAAAATGTAGTCCTCAGCATTTCTTCTGATCTTGCCGTGCCAGAAGCTGAAATCTTAATTTATAATATCCCTGAGTAGCAAAAAAAATTTTTTTAATTAAGGTTGGAACTTCTTATTAAGATGAAATCCTATGGACTTTTGATGGCCTGCTAGCTTTTATCCACATGTAATGCTTGTAGGCATTAGCTTTTTTAAGGAAAAATGCTTCTCTACATATTTGAGTTAGCCCAAGATATTTTTAATAATACAGATGGCCAGAGTCATTTGACCAGGATGGAGACTTGTCAGGGTTTTCATGAGAGCATATTTTATTTGCCGCTCAGAGTCTTGCAGCCTGGGAAAGCAATTCCAACAAGTCCCTGTCCAACACTGAGACCCAGACCTCTTTGACATCTCCTGCTATGCTGCTCCTTCAGAAGCCTTTCTCCACCTTGTGGTCTTCATTAACTAGAATAATGGTCATGCCACCTCCAGTCTGTAGCTGCCTTGGTACGGTGACTTACAGTCTGTTATTTTTTGATCTACTTTTTCACCTTTCAGGACCTCTCTCCTTCCATTTCTTTTCACAAACCTATATCAAAGTCTTGGGTTTTGAATCCTTCATTTGTAGTTAGCAAAGAAGCCATATTTTTAACTCAAGTATACATCTATATTTAAGTTCTCTATTTTCTATTAAGTTACCAGTATTAATGCCTTTTTTCTGTCCCTAAAATTTATAAGACAATTTCTTTCTGAAGTATCTTCCCAAATTACATATACACATACCAATATGTGTAAACTGTCCATTTCAGTTCTCTATTACTGAACATTTCCCCCATGTTCTGAGTGTTAGCTATACTTATAGGCACTTAGCCAATACATAAGCCAACATACTGCAAAAAACATTGCCTCTGAGTATGTTGCCTTACACTCCTCCAGTAAGCATGTTCTGCATGGTATCTACTTTCTTTGGTCTTTATTTCCACCAATTATTTTGGGTCTGGTCAGGAATTTTTATTCTTAATGCCTAACATAATGTTTGAAAGTGATAGATTTGGACATGGCCCAAAGAAAGCAAGGAAAATGTCATGCTGGATGCTATCATTATATTAGTTGTAATGCAGCTGGTGTCACCCTCAAAGAAATAGATGTGAAAACTTAGGGTGAAGCTCAGCAGACAATCCCAGATTGTGGAAATACAGTGACATTAGAATAGCATCATAAATATCTCTGTAGCCTGGAATAATTGACCTGCTGTTGTTTGAAAAACACCTAGAAGAAAATTGGGCCAGAAGCATGTCAAGACTTCAAGTTTAAAGAGAATGGAAGATGTTATTGTCAATATAAAATGGCAGGAATGCATAGTCTTGTCAGCTGTGCTCTAACAACCCCGTGTGACATTGTTAGGGGTCTTATTTCTTAAAACATCCTCCTTGCCAAACAGGGTGTGTACATCTTATACAGCAATATCTCTATATAGAAGTCATCAGTGTAAGAACTATTACCATTCAATTTAACCTAATCCTAAAACAAGAGAAGCCTAGGAATTAATGCAAAGGATACAGGGTAGCTTAGGGAGGGATGTGGTGCTCAGCTAATAGGAGTTCATTATATTTGTTAATCTTCCATTTAAATTATAACTTTAAGATTATCATCTATCTATAAAATAATAGCTGGCAACATCATCTCTCTCAAAACTAAACAGATACAATGTTTAAGGCCCTGGAGAGTCACAACAGTAGGATGAATTGCCTCAGTGCTCAAGGGCTTTATGGTCTGGTTTGGGGGAAGTGGAAGTGGCAGTGAGCATTGATGGAGAACAAAGGCTATGTAAGTTCTAAGGACAGAGAGATTGCCCAAGTAGTCAGGGAAAGGGGAACTTGGGCTAGATGCTGGGAAAGACTGGGCTTCCGTAACAGGAGAGAATGGTGAAGATCCCGGTGCAGAGGTGTAGAGGCAGGAACACAAAAGAGCTTTAGAAAGTAGGATAAAGAGGGGTACCCAGCTGTTTATTTGGTAGAACATGTGACTCTTGGTCTCAGAGTTATAAGTTCAAGCCCCACCATGGGTTTAGAGATGACTTAAAAATAAAATCTCAAAAAGAAAACAGAAAAGAAAATATAAGATGAAGAGACCAAATTAATTGAAGAGTTCATACAGGGCCACAGTGAGGGTGACTGCATTGGTCAGGAATTGCTTGGTTGCAGGTGATAGAAACCCAATGTGAACCAGTTTAATCAAAAAGGGGAAATCAGGATAGCAGAGTGTTTTACACAATTCAAGAACAGAAATCTGGCACTGACCCTGGGAGCAACTGTAACCAAGGACTTGCGTTGTCTGTCCTCTTGCTCTCCTGGGCTTGTGCTTCATCTTCCATTGGACTGTGCAGGCCACACCACATGGTATGAAATATGGAGGCTAGTACTACCCCCAGTACCACATCTTACAGCCTGAGCAATTCGGAGTGAGACAGGCAGAATGGGCTTTATTCCATTCCTAAAATCCCTGAAAAAGACATTGGATAGGGTATAGGATCCATAGATTAATATGGAGACTCACTCTCTCGAGAAGCCTAGGAATTAATGCAAAGGATACAGGGTAGCTTAGGGAGGGATGTGGTTATAAAAAAGAAAAAGTGAGAAGGAAAATGGTTATACTAAAAAAATACATGTTACATATAGAAACAGTATCCATAAACAGAGAAATTCATACCAAAAATGAAAAATGCCACATTTTGTGTTTAACTTGGAATTACAAATGCCTAAATCCTCACATCAAAATGCTAACCTGAAATAGAATTGATTCATTCCTATTCTTCTTCCCCCAAAATAGTTAATTTCACCTGTAATTATTAGAGTGAAATGCATTTATATTAAGGACTCACTGCTGCTTTGTATTCTATGCCAATGTTTCAGCAAATCCACATTCTATCCTCCTGCTTTTCTGTCTTTGTTTAACTAAAGCAGCAGCATATAGAACTCTTTTACAAATTAAGCTGCTCTTTCTTCTAGTTGGAGTGAAAGCTTTTTATAATGATAATTGAGGGGAACTGAGCTAACCCCCAAAGTACAGATTAACTACGTTACATCAGGATTTTATGGTGCATATTATGTTTTGAGGCCTAAGATTTTACTAATTTCATATAATAAACCATAGTATAAGGAATCATTACTGCCTTCATTCAGAGAAGATTGTATAACAGCTTCTGATTTAAATAGGAGCTCCGAATATTTCAATGCTATAGTGAATGGTATAGTTAGAAGCATGATAGAAAAATTGATATTTGTTTTACGGCACCCTTGATACTTTAAGAAATGCAGGTTCTACATCTAGTGTTCCCTTCAGAACAAATTTGCCATTTGTTTCCTGAAACATTCCCCTTTGCCGCACCCCAGTGCCTTCAGCCCAAGTCTGTCCTACCATGTACTCCAAGGCCAGGTTCAGCCTCTTGGGAGCAGGAACCTCATTGTGTCACAGCACCTAAAACAATGCCAGGACCATAGTAGGCATTCAGTAAAAATTGGATAAATTAATAAAGTACATAAAGTGTTTGTTTTTATAGATATAGATTCATAAACAGAGTAAACACACCCCTCATGTGAAAAAAAGCAAGGTTAAAATGAAGAGGTCAGTGCGGCACAGACAAAACATCCTATACTTGCTTCCTTTCTTAAAAATGTCCCTTAAGGGGTGCCTGGGTGGCTCAGTTGACTAAGCAGTCAACTTCAGCTCAGGTCATGATCTCATGGTTCATGAGTTCCAGCCCTGCATCAGGCTCTGTGCTGACAACTAGGAGCCTGGAGCCTGCTTTGAATTCTGTGACTCCCTCTCTCTCTGTCCATCCCCTGCTCACACTCTGTCTCTCTGTGTCTCAAAAATAAATAAAAGTTAAAAAAATTTTTTAAATAAAATTAAAATGTCCCTTAATATGCATAAACAGTAAGTTATTCTTTACATACCAAAATGAATAATTCCAACTTCTTCCACTTCAATTCTGTTAGTGCTTGGGGATAAAGCTCAGTCTCTAAAGAACAAAGAAGTTTCTTGCCAAGAGTTGACCAGATGGCTCAGGACACAGCTCTGAAGTCCATTGTGATTGTCGAGTGTTCCTTTTGATAAATAGCATGATTGCACTGCCTGGAAAAGTAATTGCTTCTATCAGAAGATGCTGGCAACAGAGTCATTCTGGACCATAAAAACTGTAAAAGGAAATGATAAGCGTGTCATCAAATTCAATCAGTAGGATGAGATCAGCTTCTATTGGGTGTCTTGGAGAATCACACAGCACATAGCATACTCTGTGAATTAAAACTACCCTAGCCCAAACATCTAGCTTCCCACAGCATGCTACATGTCTTTCTGCTACACCTGAGACATTTTCTTAATTAGCAGAAATGAAAAGCATATGGTGGAAAGGAGAGGGAGAGGAGGCACCAGGGGTCTGAGGTATGTATGGGGCAATCCAGAGGGAGATATGTAAGAGCAGATATAACAGGCTAAAGATCAGTGATGGTCTAGCTCATAGCTAACTGTATTGAACAACTTCTGGCCACTGTGCTAAGAGCTTCACCTATGTGAACTCACTTTAGCCTTGCAACAACAATCCTCTGAGTGTGCTCTACTTAAATCCCCACTTTACAGATAAGGAAATAGAGGCTTAGAGAGATTAAATAACCAGTCCCAACAACAAATGATAGAATTGGGATCTAAGCCATTGTCTCTGAATCCAGAGTCTACACTCTTCACCCCCACATATACTGCCTTGTAGAAGAAAGTTGTAGGTTTAATCTCTTCTTTCTCTGCCTTACTTCACAGCCAAGCCATTGTCTCTTTCCTTCACTTTCAGTTTAATTGGACAACATCTGTCACCTCCTATCCCCACTGCTCTGTTGGACCTATTCTGAGTATACCAGTTAAGATGTTTGGGGATACAATTAGCAAAATACCCAACAGAAAGTAGCCTTTGTTGTTTTGTTTTGTCTTTTTGTTTGTTTGTTTTACTTTTTCACATAACAAGAAAGCATGAAGCGTGTTTGTTCAATAGACCAATAATGTTCTCAAGGACCCTGCTTCTTTCCACATTTCTGCTCTATGCTTTTCTACATGTCAGCTTTGACCCTCCAGCCAGTTTCTCCATGATTGTAAGACAGCTGTACTCCCACCCAACTGCACCCAAAGTGGAAAAGAAAGGGACAGGGACACTGTTTATACATTTTTCTCTTTACATGAGGGAAGAAATTAGTCACATTTCCCTTCATGTTTCTTTGGAAGTGTGTTTTAGGGTCATCTCTAGCTGCAAGGGATGCTAGGGAAGCAAGTATCTGACATTTTTACAGTCTCAGTGTAGACATCAGGCACCAGGATCTATCAACATCAAAAAAAGAGAAGGGCTGTTGCATAAGCCAGGAGAAGACTCTGTGACCCGGCAATCCAGAGGAGTCCTTTCAGCCCTGGTTGGATTGGCCATTTCTTATACACAAGCCTTATGCCTGATATCCTATTTCCTTACACTCTTTCTTTCCAGGCCCAGGTTCTTACCTGCCTTGCCTCCTACCTCTTACATCACTTCTTCTGTTACGTCCTCCCAATATCTCTCCATCACTGGCAAAATAAGGACATTTGGGCTCATTCCAGGTCACACAAGTGTCTCTAGGGACAAAGCAAAAAATAAATGTGTGGAGGGGCTCATTAGTGATAGATAAGGAGAGCTGGGAACTGTGGGAAACTGAAGAATGTGTGCCACTTTGAAAACACTCCAATTCACATTTCAAAAGTACTTGGCCAAGAGAAATTCATCCATAGGCCAAATGTATCCAGTAAACCTTCACTCTGAAACCTTTGGAAGAACTCCAATGCTTCAATTATAACATGTCTGCATATATTTCCCAAAGTAAGTTAAGTGTTCATGGAAGCCCACTTAATACTCTAAGACTACAGGTGACATGTGCTCATGATGTAACAAAATAACACAGATGGGCACCTGAAACAACAGAAATGTATTTTCATGTAGTTCTGGAGGCTAGAAGTCCAAGATCAAAGCGACAGTAGGGTTGATTTCTAATGAAGCCTCTCTGCCTGGTTCATGGATGGCTGCCCTCTCACTGCGTCTTCACACAGACTTTTTCTGTACAACATGAAGAGAGGGCAAGCACAAGTGAGTGAGCTATAGTATCTCTTCCTCTCTTACAAGGGCACCAACACTTTAGTATTAGGGCCCCACCCTTATGACCTCACTTGACCTATATTACATCCTCTATCTCCAAATACAGTCTCATTGGGAATTAGGTCTTCAATGTACAAATTTTGGGAAAATAGAATTCAGTCCATAATAGTACCAGTCACTGCTCACGGAGCTGATACATTCCAAGTAATAGTGGTGAGGACACTGAGCAGAGTGGTGAAGATATTCTAACTCATTTTAGAGCTTTAAACACAGAGTCAGTCAAGTTATCAGAGGATGGTGATATAACACCTAATGCTTACAGAACTAAAGGCTTTTTCAACCAACACAACTCTATAAGCAGATAAAATGGATGCCACCCACAAGATGTGATTAGAGGGTCATGGGGCGGTTCCTACTGAAAAAATATCCTTAACAGTTAGTTCTATCTAAAATGTTATCATTGGAAATTCATTACTTTAAATTGTTTTGATTTTGTGTTTTCAAGAATCTTTTGTTATGATGCAAATACCTATGGGCAGACTCTTACATTTATATCAGCTAGTACCTTAAGGTGGTCAAGGGCAATAAGTAGGGAGTAGAGGGGAAAGAGGGAGATGATAGAAAGTATATAAAAACAGTTGTACAGTTGATTCTAAACACACACATATGTGCACGCACGCACACACACACACACATGCACATGAGATTCAGGTATGCCACTTCCTTTGAGAATTACTTCATAAATTATAGGAAACCAAAATGAACAATTTTTATTTCATAATTGAGGCTGTATATTGAAAATGGAATATTTCACATACAAAACTAGGCTCTTCATTTGAAAAATCATAAGATCTAAGAAAAACTGAGTGTATATTTCCTAATACCAATCATCTGTGCTGAGTAATGGTGACTCCTATTAGATGGGGCATGTGTTCTCCTATTTGTCACACTTCTTACTCTTACCTCTCTTTGTCCCTATCACTAATAGAAATGCCAATTGCTACTTACCACTGTGTTTTTACTGGGGCTTTTCTATCATTGAAAAATATTTCTTATGATTATCTAAAAGTGGAAAACAAAAACTGACGAGGTAAGGTATTTCTAAAATACAGGGGAAAGCACATAGTAGAGATTCCTTGTATTCATCAATATCTGCGTTCTTCGCTTCTTCCTGGGCTCCACTTTTCCCAGCCCTGCTGGGTCTAAACCAGTGGAATGTGAACAAGTGACCTAGTAACCAAGGCTGAGAGAGTGTTAAATGGACATTCTTTCTTCATACAGTCTCCTCTTGCCAAATGCAAATGACTGAGTGGAGAATCAGGGGATGATGGTGCCACAAAGTAGCAGTGGACTGGGTCTGGATCCCTCACCTAATCTGCTCTGTAAAGTGAGTAATAAATGTATTATGTTAAGCCACTGAAATGTGAGAGTGGTTTGTTGGTAGCTGTCTTGACTGCCTTAACTAAAACAGAATGTATGTTTACATTATGTTTACATTAATTTACACTACCTTACAGTGCTCTATAGGCATCTCAACCCTGGAATTAAATACTGTGTGTAGCTAAAGATTTGTTAATTTTATTCATCTGTTCCAAGAACCAAACTCTTAGTTTTATCAATCTTTTCTATTGTTTTCCTGTTCTCTACTTCATTTATTTTTCCTCTTATTTTTATCCTTTCCTTACACCTGCTAACTTTGCGCTTTTTCTCCTTTTTCTAATTCCTTGAGCACTAGAAATTTAGGTTCTAGTTAGATTATTTGAGATCTTCCAATTTTTTTGAAGTATGAAAACTGCATATGCATGAAGAAAGATGGGTTATAACAATGGTAACTCAAACAAGAGTGGTTGTGGAAGCTAAGAGTTATACACATAGAATGCAAGATGTGTGCCTGGCAAAGGTAGAGATATAGACAAAAAAAGTATTTTCCGTTTTTTCAGGGTTGACCCTGGCTGATTCTCTCCTCTTATATCTAATGACCTCTTCCTCCCACATATACACTCTCTTTTATATTCACTCTATAATATGATTTGCCCTTTTTACTTATTGTTCTTGAAATATCATTTAGTTATTGGAGTTGTTTTATATATTCTCCATCAACATGAGATTATGAATTTAAGATTCCTGGCATAGGCATTAAGGATGATAATGTTGTCTTAGCTTTTCTAGCTAAAGAGACTCTCTATTTGGGAGAAAATGACTAAACTCAAGAGCAGGAATTTCAATTAGTTTAAATAAAGTTTTTTGGAAAGAAAAAACACAGAGTCACTCGGGCTAAGTCAAGGAAAGTGGGTTAATTATAAAAAGAAACAAAAAAGGTACCTCATGAGAGTCCAAAAACAGAAACAAGTGAATCCCACAAAGACTGGAGTTGCATTGGGAGAAACTAGGGACTTCTGCAGCAAAGTCCACACGTCTTCCCTGTAAAGGCAATACTATTAAATGGATTCAATTACTTCTTTTTCTTTTGGTACAGATTCTTTTTTCTCTTAGATTGACATATAATATTGTGTAAGTTTCAGGTGTACAATGTGTTGATTTTATACACTTATATACAACATACCTGATTCTATTGTACTTTGCTTTATTGCACTTTGCATATAATTGAGTTTTTTACAAATTGAAAGTTTCCAGAAACTCTGCATTGAACAAGCCTATCAGCACCATTTCTCCAGCATCACTTTGTGTCTCTGTCTCACAATTTGGTAATTCTCACATTTCAAAGTTTTTGATTATTATTATATTTTAATTACCTCAACCTCAAGATAAAACTTGAATGGATGAGAAAATGCTTCTTATGGTTGAGGAAAGAAAAAGGTTTCTTGAGATGGAACCTACTTGTGGTGATGATGTGAACAATGTTGAAACGACAAGCATTTTGAATGTTACATAAATTTAGTTGATAAAGCAGCAGCAGAGTTGAAGAGAATTGACTCCCAATTTTGAAAGAGGTTCTACTATGGGTAAAATGCTATCAAATAGCATCACATGCTATACAGAAATCATTCATGAAAGGAAGAATCAATCAAGGTAAAAATATTCACTGTTGTCTTATTTTACGAAATTTCCACAGCCACACTAGCTTTCAGCAATCACCACCCTGAGCATTCAGCAGCCATCAACATCAAGGCAAGACCTTGCACCAGCAAAAAGATTACAGCTTGCTGAAAGCACAGATGATGGTTAGGAATTTTTAGCAATAAAGTATTTTTAAATTAACATATGTACATTTTTAAAGATACAATCCTCCTGCACACTTAATAGACTACACATAGTGTAAACATAACTTTTATATGCAGTGGGAAACCCAAAATTTGACTCTTACTGTGCCATTCACTTTATTGCAGTGGCCTCGAACCAAATCTGCAATATCTTCAAGGTATGCCTGTGTTGCAAAATGATTACCACTGTAGTACGAGCTAACACCTCCATCACATCACATCATTATCATTTTTATGGTGGTACAGATTCTTAATTTTCCTCCATTACTAATTGGCTCAACATCAACTCCATAATTTACCTATCTCAAAACTTCTACTGATTGGTTCTTTCTTCTTTATAACTTCTATTTGTTCATGCCCCTCACAACTCCTTTTCCATCTCATGACATTTATATGTGTGTAATTTTAGCTTCCACTCAACTGCACCATCAGTTCCTACTTTCATCAGTCAACTGTGAACAGATGGAGGCCAGGCATTGTAGTCCTGAAAATGACAGCCTGGGCCAAAGGGCTATGGTCCTTGCAAGCACTGGGATTGATGTTACCAAGCTATTAAGTTCCAGTGGATGAGCTTCATAGGTCTGTGGTGTGTAATTTTATCAGTGTTTATGCTGCAGTTTGTGTCAATAGGCAAGGCAGAAGGCGTGCATTCTTTTCTAATAATTGTAAACATTGGTCACAGCTAAATGTGTGAGAATACATAGTTGTCCCCAGCAGGGATCAGGATTGAAATGAATTTCACAGTGTACTTTCCTACCTTCATCTACCAATACTATCTGACAGATATCATCCAGCAGTTTTTAAAACATAGGTAATTTAAACATTTTTTGGATAAAGTAATATAAGCAGATAGAATTTTCAAACATTACACACACCCAATAAAAAATTAAGTCTCCTTGACCTCCTACCCTAGTCTCCTGTTTCTTTTCCCTAAAGGTACTCATGGTGCTTCCACGATTTTTATATAAATGGATTCAAATGTAAGTAAGTAAAAAGAGTCTTAATGGGAAAGTAGGGAGAAAAAGCAATCTTACCCAATTTACTTGGAAAATTGTGGAGACAAAAAGAATGGACTCCTTTTCTTCTACCTGGAACCCTACTGAACCTCACTGTCCAGCTAGAAACCTCACAAAAGAAATTCCAACAACACAGGGTTGAGCACCTCTACCATATTCCAGCAAAGGCTCTTTGCAGATGTCAGCAGTAGGCTCCCTCCAAAATATGTGTGAATTGGTAAATAAAAACCAGGTGGTGCCTCTATCAAAGAAATATCAGATCTTATGGCAAAAACTGTTCCATTACTTACAACTGCTATAGGAAGAAAAATCTGTGCATTCAGTAGAAGACCCACAGAAGCCCAACCTGATAAATCAGATTCTCAGTCACACCTGTGAATGCTTTATTCCCTGTACTCAATTTCCAAGTCTGCAGTAATCTCCTACACTGCCCTAGAAGAGGATGATAATCTTATCTTACCCAAGAAATATCAAAAGATGTAGTTAGCCCTGTAGAAGCTGATACCTTCACTTCTTAATGAAGATTAAGAAGGGGTCCCCAAACTATAGCCCACAGGTCCAATCTGGTTGATTGCTTGTTTGTAGAAGTAACAATTTATTGGAACACAGCCACACTCATTTGTTTATGTATTGTCTTTGGCTACATTTGTGCTATAATAGCAGCATTGAGTAATTGCCGCAGATGCTATATGGCTCACAAAACCTAAAATATTTGTCATCTGGCCTTTTATAGAAAAAGCTCTTTGACCTCCAGTTTTGGCCTCTATGGAGGTTAAATGGGGCAATCTATCATAAGTATGCTTTTAGCAGAATACATAAGACCTGACAGACAGTGATTTTAACATAATAATATTTACACTATCCTAACCTAAATTCTAGAGTTAGCCAGATTCCAGGTTTATAGATTCAATAGTAGCATCAGAGACCCAGGATCTTTACCCTTTTCTATCCTGCTATCCTCAGCAGGTTGACTTACCACTTCAGAGTTTCCAGATGGCTACAACAGCTAAAAGAATCCTTATCGGAGAGCATCCAAAAAAGAAGGAAAGTAAAGGGCAAAAATACTTTTTCTTTTAAAATTCTTCTTTTTTTATCATGAAAGAAAAGCTTTCCCAGAAAACTGTAGAAATTCCCTAACTGGGTTGCGTGAGCAGCCTTGGACCATCACAAAAGGAACTGAGATTACTGTGATGAGTTTGGAGCCATGACTGTCATGCCTGGCATATTAGAATTACCCACAGAATAACCATCAAATTAGAAAATATCAGCATTTGTGCTATTCCTGGAGCTAAGTACATTTCAACATGAACAAAATCAGATTTCATTCGTCTGGGATGAAAACCTAACAGCTGATGGCTTTTGGGTTAGGCAACCAGTGGTGTTACATGACAGAGTCATGTACATGGACACTGAAGTAATTTGGATAGATAGTGGAACTAGGAGGGGAAGAGACTGTGAGCAAGAATCCACCCAGAATCCTCAATGAAAGAGGAGAAGTACCCAGAAATTTTCTGGGCAACAATTACAACCAGAGTAGAGGGTCATGGATTTCAATGGGGGAGGAACACACATATGGAGATTACAGGAGCTGGGGAGTGACAAGGGAAACAAGGAATATAGCACAGCAAGGAGTTCCAAGAATATAGTTAAGTCAGTATTGGCATATAGAGGGTAGAGTAGGCTATGCCATATCAAGGTTGAGGTGTCTAAGAAGACCCATCAGTCTAGAGTTAAAAACAGAGTTTTTTATAGGACATTTTTGAGAATGATAGGCAGGGAGCTACTAATAATTTCCCCAGAAAACAGCCATGAACTATGTATGTCCTGAGAAAACCCTATCTACAGGGATGGTGGACATCATAAGTCTGAGTGAGGTTCTGTAAAGTGTGTAAAAACAGAGAAAGGTATAAGTTTGCACTCTGGGATACAACAAACATAAATCAAGTCTGCTGCCAACCGTTAATAGACTGTAGATTTATAGAACTATTTTTAACTTCTGCTAAAGATAATAGAAATTCAAATGTTTTACTTGACAAATTTTAAGGCTTGATGCTAAAATGAAATCACAGTTTTCTGCTAATAAGAACAATACGATTACCAAGCCAAATCCAAGTCTTCTAATTCCAAATCCCTTGGATTAAGTTCTCACTTAATCCAAAGACTGATTTGCACATGACTGTAACCACAGAGTCTTAGTGACCTTTTGGTCTCCAATGAGACACCCTGGGAAAATTGTTTTCCCTGCACTCATTTAAAAACAGTAACTGTTCTACATCATTTAAGATCCTTTGTCAAGGGAATTCAATTAGCATCAGCCTGAGGTTACCCCAGGACTTCATAAACTTTTTCATCCTGTGAACTCCCCTGGGTTTTCCATGACTCATATCAACTGTCCCCAAAAATGTAAGTTCCCTTGTCGTCTTACAGATCTTGCAGTAGCTCTGGTCTCCATCTCAGTATCACATCAAATCTGAAAGGAGGAAGTGCCCGAGGGGAGGGAGTAGGTGGAGAATGCTGGGTCACCCACAGTTCACTGTCTCTACTCCAAGCAGCTATTCAGGGCACTGGGGCTGCTGTCTCTGTGACTTCCTGACAACAGCCCATGATCTCTCTATGGGTCAACTCCCAGTTTAAGAAACACTGGGAAAGTACCAATGTCTATTTGATATAATAACAGGCTGTAAATTAAATAATCCAAGAATGCTAAAATAATAACATTTGCCAAATTTGCTGTATCAAAGGCATAAGAATAGCAGCTTCACTAATTGGGCAAATATTTATTGCTTTGCTATTTTAGTGAAACTAAATATACCACCTTCACTGAATTAATGTAAGCTTAAAATGGCATTCAATCACTTAGTCTTCAGTTCAACAGATACATGAGTGCCTAAAATGGCCAAGTCATTTGTATAAGGCACAAGGTAGGTGAAACACAATTACTGCTTTTCAGTAAATTTAAATATCTAAAAATCTAAATAATACCTATGTTTTTAAAAAAGGTAATATGATATTATATATGGCACAAAGGTGTCAGAGTAAGCCCAGCATTCACCACTAGAATTCAAATGTGCTTGATCATACCCATAGGCTTGGTGTAATGGGCTTACCAGGAATCCAACCACATGAGGCTGTTCATAAGACAATATTGAGAAGACAGACAGGATCAGGTAGGCAAGCTCCACTTGGTAGAAATGTGTTTTTTGTTACAGGGATGCAATTTTGAAAGCCTGTGGCTGTCAATAGGATGTTTCCTTTGCCCTTTGAATAAAAACAGAAAGAGATGTCTTCATTAACATCTTAAGATATTGGGCCAGACAAGAACATAGCTTGGTAACTTTTTCTGAAAGAGAAAAGGTCTATAACAAGACCAAATACTAACATGACCAAATTCAGCCGTAACACAAATATTTATCAAAACCCTACAATGTGGCAGAAGCAGTCATAGGGTTGTGTGGTCCTAGAAAAACTGGGTAACACATAATGGATACAAGCCACAAAGTAATCAAGCTAATATATTTTAAATTAATGAGGTCCTTATTGGAATGAAGAGTCCAACTAGTGATAAATTTTTAAAGGATGTGTAAAGGCTAAAAGGAGAATGGTAAGGATGATTAATTAGGAAAGGAAATGAGGCTTTATGAGAAAAGGTTAAATTAATTCCAGTTATTTAGCTTGGAGAAGAGAAGACTGGGCTGACTTGATCATTATCTTACCTTCATAATTGGGGGGCAGGAGGGTTCTGCTTTTCCTTAGAAGACATGAGAAAATGGGATAAAAATAAGCATTAATTTAGCCACTGATTCAGTCAATAAACACATAATATGGGTACTGCCTTGCTGCTTAACACAAGAGATTACAGAAGCGCAAAAGTAAATACAACATAGTCTCTGCCAATAGAAGCCACTTCATTTGGACATAAGAAAGAACTTCTATGAACAACTAGGTGATAAAACTCAAGAGCTGGCTAGCATATGTAATATAAATGCCTAGAGATTGTCAAGAAGACAATCAAGATTGTTAATACTGTTATGATCATAGAACTAGATGATTACTAAAGTTCCTTTCTAGATCTGTGATACTAAAACCTGTACCCTAGTTTTACAGACAATAGTTTCCTACAAAGTGATATTAAAATTGATATATAACAGCAAAACATGTATAACTGAATTTATATTTGACCATTGACTAATGTTTTGACTTATGTCAAATATTATTGTGCCCATTTTTAATTGATCTTTAATTAAAAACAAAACCTAACACCTTAGATTTAAGGGAGAACATATGACTCATCTGACAAAGAGTTAAGAATTTAAAATGTGGATTAAAATCAATAAATAGGTTCTAGCTATAAAATGAGAAGACAATTCAGAATGTGATCATTTTATTTGAATTTGGGTTGATCAGGTAGAATATCCAGTATTAGAGAAAAATGAACTATGAAAGTTTTATCAAGTCCTTTTCAAGAAATGTACTGAGCTACATACATATAAACTTGAATTATAGTGTCAATCCGAGGACATTTGTTGTTTAGCTAGAATACTAGAGAGAACAGAAACATTTGAAGTTACTTCCATTTGGATATCTCACTCAAATTTCAAATTCGACATTTCAAGAAAAAAGCGTGAGAAAGTCAGAGAGAGACAGAGAAGAGAGAGATCTTAACTACCTCAACTCAAATTTGTACCTTGTACTCATGTCTCTTAATTAAAGGTATCACCCTCTTCCAAGCACTTAAGAATAGAAATGTCAGCCTTTTTTTTTGACTCCTTACTCTACTTTGTCCCCCAAATTAACTCACTTAGCAATTATGTATTGTGCACCTATCATGTGTCTGTCAACCTACTAGGGGTTAGGAGTGCAAAGATAATGTCACCGTGTTTGCCCTCAAGTATAAGGCCATGTAAACCAATTTTCAGTCTTACATAATTAGGGCGGGTTTTTTAAAAATTTCATTTAGACCACTGTAAATTCCCATATAGTTGTAAGACATAATACAGAGAGATATTGTCTTTACTTTTCCTCATTTCCTCCAGTGGTAACATGCTTGTAATCCAAAGCACTTGTTTATCAAAGCAAATTTCAAGAACCATTGGCTCAGTTGTGATCATGTGACATTTGGTATCATGTACCACTCATATTACAGGACATCACTCATTTATCAAGTGAAAATTTATTAGAAATATTTGCTCATCTTGCAGAACACTCGCAGAACAAGTTACTACAATCTAAGGTTTTACTGTATACCAAACTGGCATGTTTACATTGATATAATCCTCCCATCTTATTCAGATTTCACTGTTTTACTTGTACTCACGTATGTGTGTGTTTAGTTCTACACAATTATATCAGTCATGTAGGTTCATGTATCTACAACCAGAGTTAAGATACTGAACACTTCTATCACTACAAGACTTGCGCTGCCCTTTTATAACTCTACCCACCTTTCTCCCACTCGACCTCCATCCCTAACCTCTGGCAGCCACTAATCTGTCCTCCATTTCTAAAATTTTGTCATTTTAAAAGTGTTACACATAGAATCATACAATATAAAATCTTTAAGGACTGGCTTTTCTTCCTCTAAGCATAATACCTGAGAGATTCATCCAAGTTATTGTATGTATCAGTAGTTTGTTCCTTTTTATGACTGAGTAGTAGTCCACAGTGTGTATTCACCATGGTGTGTTGAAGGATATCCAGGCTAATTCCAATTTTTGGCTCTTCCAAATAATACTGCAATGAACATTCATGTACAGGTTCTTGTGTGAGCATACACTTTATTTCTCTTGGATAAATGCCTAGGAGCACAATTGCTGGATCATAGGGTAGTTCAATGTTTAGATTTTTTTTTTTTAATCTTAAAGATAGAAAGAGCATGAAGCGGGGAGAGGGGCAGAGAGAGGAGGGAGAGGGAGAATCTTAAGCAGGCTCCACTGTCAGCATGGAGCTGCACATGGGACTTGATCCAATGACCCTGGGATCATGACTGAGTTGAAATCAAGAGTCCCACGCTCAACAGATTAAGCCACCCAAATGCCCTGAGACAGATAAAGTACAAAACGGAGCTGTTCTCTGTTCATCTGATAGCAACACACTTATATGCCAGGGATTTGGCTGCACCCTGGGTAAGGGATAGAAACTCTCAAAAGATTTGGAATCTCAACAAAAAATATGATAGGATAAAAATAATAATAATGCAAGGCAGACTATGACTTGTTTCTTAGGTATATAAATAAAGAGCTATATTTACTCCACATTCATTTAAAATGTGATTCTGTGTTTAAGTTTGTTTCATTTGAGGTCCCCTAGAAGCATTTTCCAACAATAAAAAAAAAAAAACAAAAAAGAAAAGTGCCAGGCTTGTTGAAAATGTGGCAAAGTCTATTTTAAATTTTTAGTCTTCACTTCTTTTTCTTTAACTGTGGTCTAAACTTGCTATTTTCTCATAAATAATTATATGTGACAGTGTATTCAAAACTGTTTCTATACAAGAAGAGGAACAAAAAAGAACATGGTACTATAGTTTAAAAACTTCTAGGGGGTGATGGGCATGGAAGAGGGCAATTGTGGGGATGAACACTGGGTGTTTTGTGGAAACCAACTTGATAATAAAAATTTTTTTAAAAAATCCTTCTAACATATTTCTGTGGACATCACATCCACTTCCAATAAATTAGTGAAAATGCATTACGTGAGCTGCATATCAATAATGTTGCCAGTTCCACACATGTTTCAAATACAAGGTCTCAAATAACAAGACTCTCAGGATTGAGGTCAAGGTGACCACTTATTACCAGTAAGATGTGACCAGATGATTTTTTAATAGTTTTTACTTAACAACAATAAAAATAGAATCAGAAATCTTAAAACAAATAAATACAGGATAATACAGGGCTAACAAATGTGTTGATCTCACTTGAAATTTATCAGGAAAACTCGACATCCTCTGTTCTTTTTTAAAAATAATTTACATAAATTATTCTCTAAATTAAGACCCAGTAAATGTCACCTTTTTTTCCTAATAGAATCAGTATTCTATTCCCATAGTTATCAATGGCATTTAATGTGTTTCCTGTTTAAAGAAAAGGAAAAAGAACTATATGTCATACTTACCTCTTTACATATATGAAATAAAGGCCATAAATATATAAAGGCTAACATAGGATGGGATCTCTCCTTGCCTAGATGCACAATTGTTAGAAGCTGATTATTAAGACTGACTTTGAGGACTGTATTATATAAACTGTTTCTACTTGTTTTTATTTCCTCAGGTCAAGCATATATTCTTTAGTTTGAAAAAAAATTCAGAAGCACTGAGATCATGATTTTTATTAACTCCTAAAATTATAGCCAGTATCTCAACTGCATCTTTTGATAGGCCTTTAATCAGTTTATAATCACATTCTCTACAAGTACCACCAGGCACTGTAATCAAAATTTCCCTCTAACTTATTGGGCCTGAGCGGAGTATAATCTTTGGGAAATTCTAACACATACTTAGCTGAACACAGACTTCCTTGGAGCCAAAATTTTATTTCAGCCCTGTTTTCTTATTAAAAAATGAAAATGAAAAATATTTAACCATTAAGTGTACTAAAGAAATTGAATGCTGTCTGTATCTTTAAGGGGAAGTGCTGTCCGCTGGACGAGACCCATGTAGACTAATAATCCTGAGGTTCAGGTTAGTTACAAAGGATGATAGTTACTAGTAAAATTGACTTACATAAATGTTCCAACATTTGAGCTTTTTTTTCTTCTCTTTATTAAGGAAGTCAGGCTTTTAAAAAGGATGTTAGAGGAAGAGAGCAAAGATAAACATTGGAGGGAAGTCAGAGGGTGGAAACGAAGCCACACAGCAAAATTCATTCAGAGTTTTTGAGGAACTATGTCATTGTATTAGAGTGTAGTAAGAAATAAGTTCAAACATGAAGGAGAGAAGGGAGACTTCGAAAGTCCTCTGATGTTTTTAATAACAATAAAAATAATGCTAATATAAATGCTTCCCATCTGACCTGTCTAATTGGTGTATGGAATTTACAGTGCACTTTCACCCACACATTTTCTTCCCTAATACTCATGATAGCTCTTTGCAGCTAAAAAAAAATTAGTTTCACACTACCTCTTACTGTGACATTCAACCACAGGAATGGCATATCTTCTCTTGGTTGATGTCTGCAAGAATCTGCTTTCTCTATCTTTAAACAAGCAAGCAAGTAATGGACTCAGTTATCCACAGCATGAATAAGGTCTGCTTAGGCTGCATTGATCCAACAAGATTATGGATTGTTGATTTTCTTGTGTGTCTGACCCTACTGCTCAGAGCTTGTCATGTGCCAAATTCCAAAGCTGCTTCTTAATGTGACTTCTGATAATGTGAGCCATACAAGCCATTGTCTCTTAATGACAAATTTGGTAGAATTAAAAGGCAGCTCTAGGGACTTCTCTATGAAAAAGACAATTCTGTGCTGCTTTCTGACAAATCTATTTTTTAATTAATTTAATCCAATTAAATCCTCCTGACTGGAATAGCTGCAATTGAACTGCAAAACTCTGGCCAAGCTCTTTATCCTATTTGTGAAATTCAAGCCTTCAAATGATTGGTGGGTCAGAAATGAATGGTCACAGTTTCTAATTGAGTTGGATTTACAGAAATATTTTACATCTTTTGTTAGTTTGTCATCTAGGATATGTTGAGTCTAAAATAAAGCAGAGGCCAGGAACATTATGTTTTGTGGCCTGGGTTCTGGCCACATGACACACACAAAGCCTCAGACAGAACACACTGATTCAGCATTGTGGTCTAGAATGAGGAGGAATGAGTCCTAGATTGTAGCTCTTATCATGGAGCGCAACCCCATGTGGACCAAACAGCTAATGGAGTTGAGTCATTAGTGTCTAGGGACTAAGGCAATCACTTCCAAACTAAGGAGTTTTTTAGAATACAGATTCCCAGACCACACCCTGGATCCCAGGGATTCCGAGACACACCCACATCTCTTGGAATGGGGCCAATGTCTCTGCACTTTTCAAAGTTTACAGGTGATTGGATGATCAGTAAGTTTGGGGAAATAGAGGGCCAAAACTAAAATTATTCTAAGTGGGCATAAAAGTGGGGAGGAGTTCTCCATCTGCTCAGAGACAGAAAAAGCCTCCTTAAACTACTTCTTCAGCATCTAGTGTTGCTAACTCGAAGTCTGACTACAATTTGACTCTTATTCTTTTCTTGGCCATCTGTTTGGTTTTTTGATTGATTGATTTTCCTCTCTGGAAATTTAAAATTTGGAGACCAGAAATTCCCTTAGATGTAACTATATAAGAACACTATTAGTTTGAAGACTCAAACTCTTCAGCTCAAGAGAAATTTTTCTATTTCCTTTTCATCTCTTTCATTTCCAATGTTCTGTTTTTCTAGAACCATTAAAAGGATGTTCAGCATCATGGATTAAAAGTATTGTGTTTTAATTTTTCTTTCATTTTTTTCCATCACTTTTGCTTTTTGTCTCCAGATTTTGTTTTATTTTATTGTTTAGAATACAAATTCAGCCTTCAGCAATGTTCATCCTGTTATTCATCTCCAAGATTCTTTTTTCTACTTTGCCATGAGATTTTTAATTTCTAGAAACAATTTGTGCTCTCCAACTACTCATCTTCATAGGAACCTTTTCTTTCCCTTATTCCTCCCCCTCCCCCTCTCCCTCCTCTTTGTTTGCTTTTCTTTCAATGAATAATAGCCAGTTGACTCTCTAAAGATATTTTTAAGTGCTTTTTAATTAAGTGCTTTGTTCCTTGAATTATTTCTTTTATAATCTTGGATCAGTGATTCTGTTAGTTAATCTTGATCCTTCTATTGCTTTGCCTCAACTATCTGGTAACAGTTGATTATCCATTAATAGCTGTCAAGGGTCACTTCTGCAGTTCTGATATTGCACTGGGCCTGAACTTTGTAAGATTGCTCTTAGTTTAACCAACCATAAATGGTTATGGTGGATCAATGCGACAAATTCCTTAAGGCTCCCTGGGCCTGGGCTGGCAGGCAAGCCAGGTGTCTGTTCCCCTCAACCACTTGCCAACTTAGGAAGATGTGTATTTTGGCAGAGAAGTGCTTCAAAGCTTGAGCTTCCTAGCAGAGCAGCCTGCCCCTTTTCCTCCCTCTCTGCCTGTATGTGTCTCAAATCCCCACATGATCTGCTCTCCTCACCCAGACCCCTAAAGGATTTATTTTTGATAATACTTCTCAGGCTTATCCTGACATTAAATTCCACTTGTGCCTGTCATTTGATATAGTAGGAGAAGTGAAAAAGCTGAACTGGTCTGTTTTTCAGAATTTAGCTCCTGTTTAATGACTCTGATGGCTGTTCCTTCACCCCTGCCCCCTTCTCTATATTAGGTTACTTCAAGCTTGGAGGTTTTCAGGATTGCATCCTTTGCTAATTTGCAAAAATTCTCATTAATTTTTGCCTGCTAATGACATTCTTTCTCCTTTGCCAGGATTTTTATGAATTTTCAGTCACCTAAGGGATTCAGGACAAGAGGAAATTCAGATTTGAGTTGAGTTCAATCTCTTCCTACAATTAACCTCTCTTTTTTTTTTTCCACATTAAACCACTGACATATTGAACCATGAATAGGCACCAAAAAAACATTAAACCACATCAATTTTCAAATACAAAAGAAACACACACACACACAACTCATAAACTAATGACATCTGTTTCTTCATGAAAGCATGAATAGATGAATTATCTTACAATTGGCCATTCTTTTTTATTTTCTTTTTCACGAAAAGCAATTCTATCTGAAAAGATATCTTCCTAAGAGGAATACTGCTAGCGTTGATAAATCATGCCATTCAACTATATATAATACTTTCCATCATTTTCAAAATATTTGGTTTTAGAGAAACCTAAAGTGAACCCATCATCTTGGCCTATTGTGTTATATAAGTTTATTAATAGGAATGATGCCTACAAGGTATTATGAAAATCTACATTAATCCTCAGTTTCTTAGATGGTTATAGACAATCTGCAGTTACTATTTACACAAGGAAACTATTTCTTGCCAAAGCACAGAACCATTGTCAAAGGATTACAACTTCCTATTAATCAGCATATATGCTTCCTGTAGAGATTGCATTTTGAAATCACATTATATATTCTTTGTAAATATCACCCAAGCACTTACCATTTCTCATCTGCCCAGAGTAAAGAATCAGGAATCACTCAGAAGTCACACAGCAATTCTATGTGCTCACTGAAACATTAATCATAAGTTGAAATACCATCTGACTGATGTAAATTCAAAACTAAGGGTTTTAGAATATCCCTATCATATCTCCAACTCACATCTACACGGCGAATAGAGCATGAAATGATCCATGACAAGAACTTGTCTGTCATGCACTCATGCATTCAGTTTGGTCTTGGGGTGATGGGAGATGATATTCTCCATAGACAAAAGTATGAAGGGAGAAGAGCAAGGAGCATCTGTGGTAAACAGTAAGTCATACAGATTGCCCAGAGTAGCAATTAATTAAAATTAACCAGTGGGCCAAAAGGCTATGAAAGTAAGTTAAAAGCATTTCTCAATACCAGGCAATGAAGACGGAGCAGTATTGATAGCGGCAAAAATTATGATTATTCTTTTCCCGGTATAATTTATAGACATTCTCAAATCAGCCACATCATAGTACCTCCCTTCTCAAATTATGGATTAATAGCATGCCACCACTAAAGTAGAATGAGAGAATCTAAAGGAAGTCAATGCTCATGCTAGTGGGAGATCCTACAGTTTGTTTTCAATGCAGGTAAAACCTGCCTTGGGTCCCAGAAAACCAGGGATCTGATAGTGTTAAAATGACATATAAATCATATGCAAAGGCAACTTAATTTTGATGCCCAAACCTTAAAATATTTTCTCGTGAAGATAGTGTGTGTCATGTTGAGTTTGGAAAGAGAAATAATTGTATTATGACTATTTATTTGTATATGGAAATGTGTTGGACAAATAAATATAAACATATGTGAGGAGTTTTGGGCATGAAAATCTGAGGAATAAAGTATTTGTGCTGTATTAGGTTTCTAGGTCTGCTTTCATAGGGCCTAACCTAATGGTCTCGTTTTAGCTTAAGTACCTCTCTAAAGACACTATCTCCAAAAACAAGTCATTTTCTGAAGTACCGGCTATTAGGACATCAACATATGAATGTTTGAGAAGACACATGCTATGTCTTTTCCCTAAGTTTTGTTTTCTTTAAGAGAGCAACAGTGAATGGGCAGAAAAGATTACCACTTCATTTAAAATAAATAAGTTCACCAGAGCCCACATGACCAAAATAAATGTCAAACAAGTGCCCACACTGCACAAAGAAAGGAATTCTAGATATTCTTTTCCTTTTTTTTATTTGAAAGAGAGAATGTGTGTGTGTGTGTGTGTGTGTGTGTGTGTGTGTGTGTGTGTGTGAGAGAGAGAGAGAGAGAGAGAGAGAGAGAGAGAGAGAGAGAGAGGAAGAGTGTGTGCTCATGAGCAGGCAGGAGAGGGACAAAGAGAGAAGAAACAGAGAACCCTAAGTAGGCTCCATCATGTCAGTGGAGATCCCTACTCTGGGCTCGATCCCAAGAACCTTGAGATCATGACCTGAGCCAAAACCAAAAGTTGGACACTTAACCAACTGAGCCACTTAGGTGCCTCGATATTCTTGATTAGGAAAGAAGTAGTGGCAACTTGAAAGAGACACATTTGTTCTTGCATTTGACTTTTACTAATTCATACTCAGGATAATAATATCCAAAGGTATAGATTCATCAACAAATTAGAGAAACATTTTTAACTGCAAAGTGAACAGCTGATCTAGGATTATTTAAGATGAGATCAGAGATTATTTAATGTGTGAAGTTCCTTTACTGGAAAACATGATACTATTATTGGTAGTGACATTATGATATGGGATACCAAGTCAATGATGTTATCTAACCAAACTTCAGTTTTCTAGCATCTATATAGAGGATGATTTTCATTAATACGATAATATTACTGATTGAGGTGCTTGGTTTTTTTGTTTTCAGGTTTGTTTGTTTTGAGGAATATCATTAATAGAATATGAGTAACATAAAATCTCCCGGTTTTTTGATGCCTACTGAAAAGTCAGGCAGACCTGTTGGGATCGGAGTGAGGACTGGAATATCACTTTATGCTAACATCTTCCATTTTGAATTTTCATTATGAAACATCCATGCATTTAAAATAAAAAGGTACAGAAAATCTACTTCAATAGGATTTTTGACTTTAGCTTTATACTCTCCCCTCCAGACCTCATCAGCTGTCTAGAAATGCCACTAAGCAGTCTAGGTTGAAAGTAGTCAAAAGCATTGATGTTTCTTGGCAAACACATATTCCTCCCTTCTGACTTTCAATCACAGCTTCAAAATCCTATGGGGTGATGCCAGGGCCTGCTTGATTTAACTTGGGATGTGACCTGTTTTAGCTCTAAACACATCTCTTTTATTAATCCTTGAATCTATTGCTATCAATCAACACTGGGGCTGAAACAGCTTTACTGATTGTCAGAAATAAACACAGTGTTTTCCTGTAAGCTCAGAGGGGAAAAAAAAGAGATGAGGGCATTGGATATACAAAACCATATATACTTGGCTTAGAAAGCTTAATCTGTCTTTTAAAAGTTGGAGCCTATTCTAAAGTTTTAATTGTCCCTGCTCAGATTCTAGGGGATCTAATTTGCCTATCTTAGCTTTTTTCAGGTGTCTGGTATCTATATAGAGGTTGATTTTCATTATTAGGACAAAATTGTTGGGCAAAGTGCATGGGTTTTGTTGCTGTATTTTGCTCATGTGTTTGTTTGTTTATTTGAAGGAGTTCCATTCCCCTGCATTAGTTTTTCCTACATAGCTCTCCATCTCTGCTCACCATAGTTCATAATTATAGTTACTCAAAGTCTTCTCTCTAAGATGAGAAGGGATGTGAGGACATGACCTGTCCAACATAGAAGCAAAGTACAGACAAACTTGATAATTAAATTTTCCTTATGGTACAAATCCTAGAGAAATCTTCATGGATGTATACTCAGAAACATATGAAAAGTACTTATGAAGTGTTGTTTGAAGTAGCAATAAATAGAGAGACCACATCTGTTGATGCAGGAGTAGTGAGTAAACTACAGGACATCAAAGCAATGGAATAGTTGGCCGCACTTAAAGGAGTGAGATGAATCTGCACGTAGCAGACATTCGTCAGGTCTTTGTGAGTTTTTTGTACTGATTTTGGCTATCCAGTCTTCAGACCCATTTCTTATTTGAAGGGAATTCTCCTGTCACAAGATAGGAATATTTGTAGATTTATTGTATGACTCATCCATCCCCTATGTGCTCCTGTATGGGCCCAGAAAAAATATTCTCTATGCCAAAGCCTTTGGTATTTGGTGGAGATACCAGCATTCAGAACATTTAGAAACAAGTATTAGAATGATGTCTGCTGCATAACAAGTGCTCAGTAAATGTTACCTTTTCTTATTACCATCTACACAGAAACCTACATCTTTAACTGGAATAACTTTGCATTGGGAAATGTGAAGTTCAAACTTTTTGTTTGATTTGATTCTGAGCTGACAGTAATTCCTGGGATTCAGAATATCACTGTAGTCTACTGATCAGAGTGAGGGTACAGGGAATTTAAGTTAAAAATGGACTGTTGGTGGGGCGCTGGGGTGGCTCAGTCAGTTGGGCATCTGACTCTTGATTTCAGGTCAGGTCATGATCTCACAGTTTGTGGATTTGAGCCTTGTGTCAGGCTCTGTGCCAACAGTGAAGAGGCTGTTCGAGATTCTCTCTCTCTCCCTCTTTATCACTGTTCCTACCCCCTAACTCACACTTTGTGTGTGTGTGTGTGTGTGTGTCTCTCAAAATAAAGTTTAAAAAATTATTTTAAAAATGGATTGTTGGCAGCCTCATAAGTGGGTCCAAGAGGACTCTGAACCACTATGGAGTTATCTGCCATTACAAACTTGGAAGCTGAAGAACTAATATCCTTAACCAATCATAGACTCCTCCCTCACTTAATATAGCTTCCTGATTCACAGAGTAAATAATATAGGAATAAGTAACAAATAAAATGTTCTGAAACACCTCTTCTAACAGAATATTCAATCAAAAGGCGTACTGCAATCCTGAGAACTAGCCAATGTGATAAAATCAGCAAAGATTTGAAATATATGGATGGTGACTTTTATTCTATCACTATTTAATTCTCCAGCTCGGTTGGTCAAAGAAAGGGACAGATGGATGCTGCAGAGTCATAGTGGGACAACATAACCCCCAAAGTAAAGCTGTTCCCAAAGCACTCTATTATCAAATAGAAGTGGATTTAAAGATGAAGTTTGAGCAGTTCTGAAAGTCAAAGTAAATTGAAAAGCAGAGTTGGTAATACTTATTCTGCCCTGATTGTAGAGCTGCTCTAACATTGGGTTGGATCTTGGAAGCTACTGCCATCAGACTGACTATCTGGCCCATCTGACAAAACCATCCCTCTCAAGAAATGGAGGTAACACATATCCTGGGACCGGTGTCACTGCTCAGTGAGTTTTCCTAAAGCCCCCTTGTTCTGAGTCCACAATCACCAAGAAACTTCTGATTCCTAAATTGTTTAACTTTTGGGAAAGAACAGACTAATGATACAAATTTAGTTCCTGAAATCATTGTATTTTTTTCCCATGGTTTCGAACCATGATGAAGCTTCTCATGGAGGTTTGTTGACAGAGAAGGGTTGTGATCATCATGCTCTCACATGCACTCCCAGGCCACATCGTAGTTATATTTTCCTTTAATAAATAAAATAGCATTCTGTTGTCTACCTCAGTCACACAAGTATTTTGCTTAGCATGAGTCAGAGTCTCAGGGCCTGGTCACTCCTGGGAAATACAAGTCACTGGGACTTCAAAAGATGACCAAATTTAGCTGGCCTCTCTTTTCAATGACACTGCATGCAGGAGCACATGTCCATTAAGAACATTACTTTCTTTTTCATTTTCTTCCTCTCCCTTTAGCTGTTGATAATATTCATTCTGTACCTGAACTCTGATTTTATCCCTTTATCCCTATTTTATGGTAATTCAATTCCCAACTGCCCTTCTATTCCAAGGTCTTCACTACAGGTTCTAGAAGGGTTTTCTGGGAACCCATGGTTTTATTGATCTTGTTGTCGTTGCTACTGGAGATCATGGTCATATAATGAACCTAGGCCAGGGCCCAGTGTTTCCTTCGATAGCCAGCTGTGTCTAGAAACAATTGATACTTGATGTCCATATAACTAGAAAATTGACTTCTTTATGGGTTCATGGGTTTTTTCCCCCCAGAGATACATAAGCTTATTGGCAGCTCTCACAAGAACTCCCTGTATTTGCCAGTTACCCAAACCCAATACTCTTTACTTCCTGAGTCTTACTTAAATATATTAATCTGGATTAAATAAACCAGTTTTCTGCTGACCTGTCAAAAATCAACCCCATAAATGATTAAACTTTTCTCAAGTCCCCTTCCAAACAAGTACTGGGCTACCCAGAGATTTACCTTGGCAAAACTGGAACACAGAAAACTTAGGGCATGCTGGATAGAAATCTCATCATTAATCCTCAGGGAGGTCACTGAGTTTACTTGGCATTCACCTTTGGCCTTTGGCCAGTCATGTAGCAACTTTTTCTTAGTGACAAAGGGATTCGGGAGAGAAAAAGAAATACTGGGAAGGAGGGGAAAGGGGAATAGAAGAAACACTAAATAAGAACTATCTTCCTTTGGACTTATGTATCAGAGTAATATGTTTTATTCAAATCCCAAATATGGGTTGAAATTTTGTTTTATATGTTATTATTTTTTAATTGGCCTACTAGGAGTGAATTTCCAAAGTGGACTTACTATACTCAACACTTAACAATGGTAGAGCATAGAACTAACAATTGTTTTAAAAAATCATTATTCAATTGGAATCATCCAATTCACAAGTTAGCATCTGAATCATAATAGAATAAATGGCTCACCTAAAAAAAGAAAGCTGGGTTAGAGTTCTCATATAAGGTTAGTAGTTTTGAACTATTTTAAAGCCAAATTGTTGTATCACCTAAGATTACGTTTAGACTTACTATATTTTAGAAAGTCACTCTTTTCAAAGCTACAAGGCCCTTAAGCTATAGCAGTTAGTAAACAATCACATTTTTTTTTAATGATTTGGTTTTCTTGGAAGATGTTCCACTTAAAAAATATGCTTCAATTAGCTAATTGCTTTTGTGTGGGACACCCTATAACATCATAATGGAAACAGCTGAATTTTTACCTACACACCTGAAATAAAATAAATTAACATATAGGATGTTTTCATTTCTCAGGCTTCCTCAACAGGAAAATTTTGTCCTAAACCAATAAAGTAGAAATTTAAAAGAATACATACACACACTTATATAAATATGAAAACAAGAATGATAAAGGAATTTACATCCTTAGAAGCTATATGGCTCATTTTTCAGATGAGGAAACTGAGGTCAAGAGGTTATAAATTAGATGACAGCATGTTTTAAAATAGTAAAAACATTTTCTTTCTTATTTTAAAAATCACTCTCATAAAAGCATAAATCACAAGAAATGGACACAAAAAAACTTTAACTTCAGTGCAGCTAGGATATTTCTATAACCCTAAACCAGACATTTGAAAGCAGATAGTGGATGGAGAAAGGGTAAATGACTTACTTCCTCAGCAACAGGAAGGTGAAATCTACAGCACCACAATACCAAAGAAAAGCAAGCCATTGTGATCTTCAGAATCCTGAGAAGTTGCAGGAAATGGGGGCAGTCGTCATTACAAAGGCCAATTGGAAAGTCTTTTTGTTTTTTAGGCTTATTTACTTTTGAGAGAGAGACAGAGAGAGTGAGGGCAAGTGCAGAAGGGGCAGAGAGAGAGAGAGAGAGAGAGAGAGAGAGAGAGAAAATCTTAAGCAGGCTCTGCACTGTCAGCCCTGAGCCTGATATAGGCCTCGAACTCAGGAACCCATGAGATCATGACCTGAGCTGAAACCAAGAGTCAGACACTTAACCAACTGAGACACCCCAGATGCCCTCATTTGAAAAGTCTTTATAAGGAGCAGTGAGCACCTCAGGTCCCTACCTCTGCAACCAGGCAACATACCTCTCCCACCACTGAAATACTGAAACAGAGAGATCTAGATTGGGACACCAGTACTGAGGACTGGGATTTGGTGCCTTGCTGAGGCTGGAGGATGAAATTTTATCTGCATAATAGTGAAATTCGGGAGCCCCTCTGCCTGACCAGATTTTGTATGCTAAATAGTCATTGTTATACCCTCCAGGCAGGAAGCTGGAAGATCCTCTATCTGAAAAGAATTGTTTTAGAATAAAAATCTACAGAAACTCTTATCTGGAGGGAAAAGCCTGCTGGCCATCTTGTTGATATACACCAGTCCATAAGCCTCAGCCAGATACACAGACTCCAACCAGTATTTTACTGCTTCTCTCTTAAAAATAAACAGTCAGGATGACTGGGTAGCTCAATTGGTTAAGCATCTGACTTCGCTCAGGTCATGATCTTGCTGTGTGTGAGTTTGAGGCCAGCATATGGCTCTGACAGCTCAGAGCCTGGAGCCTGCTTCAGATTCTGTATCTTCCTCTCTCTCTGCCTCTCCCCAGCTCATGCCCTGTCTCTCTCTGTCTCAAAAATAAATAAAACATTAAAAAATTTAAAAAAATTTTTTTCGAAAATTAAACATAAATAAGTAAATAAATATAAACAGACAGTCAAGAGTAATAGGACACTGAGAAATGTGAAAGATGGAGATCAGATCTGCCTGGCTGGACTTTGTTATAATTATAGGAGTTTGTAAATTCACAGTGTCTGGCTGAGTGAAGGTGCCTATACTGTGTCCATTAGATCCTTGGATTATGTTGAATTCAAGTGTACATTTCTTCCCCTCTGAAAATTAGTAAATATTTATTTTCACAGTACAACTTTAAAGGTGGAAGTAACATTATGTTGTGCTGCTATTGTTCTCATCGCAGTTGTTGTTGTTAAATAAAGTGGAAGGATTATGTCCTTAGCAGTTATCAAAGGGAAAACTGCAGCATGGATACTACAAAAACTGGAAAGTTCCTTATCTGTAATGCAGCTTCATGGACGGGTACACATCTAGCAACACAAAGAAACTAAGAATCTTCAGATTCACACTCTTCATTACAGGTATTTGCATCTGGAGCTATCTAGGAAACCATGAGTCAATATAAATAATTTAAAAACAGGACAATCCATAACAATATGGATTACCAACATATTTGCCCTATAACACTGAAAAAATAGAGATGTTTCACAATACAGTTAAAGAAAGTAAAAGTTTGGTGACACTGTTTCTAGATAGAGTGTCTGATCAGCAGTGTAAGTTAAAAAGGACATAAGAGTAATGTGAGTTCCATGAGAGATTATTGAATGCTGAAAACGAACCAAGGGCTAAAGGAGGAGAGGGAGGGAGGAAGGGGGTGATGTCATGGGGGGCAGTTGTGGGAGAAGCACTGGGTGTTATATGGAAACCAATTTGACAATAAACTATTATTAAAAAAATAAATAAATAATATTAAAAAAATAAAAGAGTAATGTGAGTTCAAAGCCCTTTTTATTCCTCTGTTACCAATCCCATCAATTTGAACACTCTCATACTTGTCACAGAGACCTTCCCTGTGTATCTTTGTGTAATTGCTCATCATCACTCCCTCTTCCTTGAGCAATGGACTGGGTGGTACTTTTTGCCAATTCTCAGACCACGTGGATTACATGGAACCAATCCCATTTCCAGGTGTAAGGGTGAACATCTGATCCTTGAGGGCCAGTCAGCACATTGTCCCCTGCTCTCAGGCACAATAATTGGTTAAGCCAATTAAACATGACTACATCAGATAGATCCTGGGTGAGAAATACTTTCCTTTCTGCTACTCTTGAACATGGGAAGATATTACATCTGAGCTGCTAGGAGATAGCCCAAAGAGAAAGCCCACCTGAGAAGGAAGTCAACTTCAGAAAAACTCAGAACCAAGATTAAAAGAGTGATTTTGTTCTGATTATATCAACATATTGGATTTAGCAATGCTGCAAACAAGACATGCCCTGGACTTTTCAGATATGAGCCAATAGGTTCCTTTTGTTGTTTAAGCCAGTTTGGATTGGATTTTCTATGCTTGAACTAAGAAACCCTGACTAATGCAATCATGAATTTGTATAAGTATACTCAAGATACAGTATAATCTAGTCTCCTTCCTTAGATCATGTAGGCTAACCCCCCCCACATCTAAATAGTCTCCAGCATAAATAGATATCACATTAATAATGGAGTCCAAAAGTTCTTTTTAATCTTTGATTCCCCAACATCAAGCATACTTAATGAGGGAGAAATGCTCAGTAAATGTTTATTGAATGATTTAAAAATGACAGGCTGAATAGATGAATGAATAATGTAGATCCCTGACCTTGTCTAACATCAATCCTTGCAGTGTACATTCTCTGTATAATCATTAATCCTAATTTAATGATTTCCAGGAATCTTTGGAAACTCCAAGTAACCTTTAGTGGAAAGAAAAATATTCAATTAGCTTTATCTAATGCAAATAGAATGTGTCTACAATATTCTTGGTGTGTTGTTAGAAATTGGAAAAAACCAAGTTAAACTGGCCTGTTTCTTGTGGATATATGGATATATATGGGGAGAGTTCTAAAGGGAATATGAATATACAGCTACACATGTACAGTTAAGTGTAACTGCTTCTTAAAAATTCCTCACATGATCCTTCACAATCCTGAGATTTCTCCTCTAAAACACATACTAAATTCTTTGTATAAAGTAATCATTTAAGTCATTCATTAAACAATTACTCTGTGCCATGCTCTATGCTAAATTCTTTATATACATTACTAATTCTTGAATTCCTCATAACAATTGTGTATAGTACAATAGAAGGTAATGTACCTGAGAGTTTACATACTGTAAACATTCAACTATAAATGTATGCTTAAGACAAGGTTTTCTATGCTCATCCATTTTTATCACACTGTGTAATAATAGAAGATCAGTTTGCTGCAATATGCTGTGTTAAGGAACAGTGTGATCTCCAAGGCTACAAATGACAGGCAAGTGATGACAAAGTGGATAAGGGGGTGTGAATTATTAAGGATGGTTAGAAACTGATTCTGACGAGGCTGTTGGGTACTGTGAACATTTTACAAATCCCCTGACACAAAGTTTATTCAGTAGTGTGAAGTTACTCCAGATGTATAAGTTGGGAGAGAGCCTTGAAAATAAAGGACGGCACAAGCAAGCGGCGGCACCTGTCTGATCTTTTCCAAAGACCGATTGTATCGTTCTCTCCTGTGGCTGTTACCGAAAAGCAAATGTCCATGACTAGTGATCTTTCCAAACCTCTTTCTGCAAGTTAAGAACAAATTTCATGTTTCTAAAATAAATTTGGGGCTTAAAAAATTACTAGATGCTTTTTTTAAAGGCTTGTTTATTTATTTTGAGAGACTGAGCAAGCAGGAGACGGGCAGAGAGAGAGAGGGAGAGAGAGAATCCCAAGCAGGCTCTGTACTGTCAGCACAGAGCCTTATGGGAGTGGGGGAGTGGACTCTTTCCCACAAACTCTGAGATCATGATCTGAGCCAAAACTAAGAGACAGACACCCCACTAGATCCTTTTTTAACCATTGTTTAGGAAATGAGTATGGTTTATAAATTCTAATCTTTCATTAAAATTTTGGTAGGCAAAATATACTTATATTTAATACTTACATCACTAAATATTTATATTTTATGTGATACATATTTTCTTTTCACAGGTAAACAGATATTTTCATTCAATGCAAAATATCCACAGATATGCAATAAATTCTTTAAGTAATTAAAAGTGATAAATAAAAAAGTTTCTGTAGGACATCTATTCATTTTAAACTTATTTCTTACTGTACTTGACATCTCATATACCAAAACTGTCCAATTAAAATGTCTTTTCTGGCTGCAGTAGCACCTGGTGGCCTTAGCAGGTCTGCCAGCGGTTGTGTGAGGGGAGATATCTGTGCGCAAGCCACTACACCCCCCGCCACCATGAGCAGCACCTTAGCCAAGATCGCGAGATCGAAGCCAAGATGGCTCGGACTCAAAAGAACAAGGTCACAGCACACCACCTCGGGCTGCTTAAGGCTCGCCTTGCTAAGCTTCGTAGAGAACTCATTACCCCCAAAGGTGGTGGTGGTGGTGGGCCAGGCGAAGGTTTTGATGTGACCAAGACTGGTGATGCTCTAATTGGATTTGTGGGCTTTCCATCAGTGGGGAAGTCAACACTGCTTAGTAACCTGGCAGGAGTATATTCTGAGGTGGCAGCCTATGAGTTCACTCCTCTGACCACTGTGCCTGGTGTCATCAGATACAAAGGTGCCAAGATCCAGCTTCTGGACCTTCCAGGTATCATTGAAGGTGCCAAGGATGGGAAAGGCAGAGGCCGTCAAGTCATTGCAGTGGCCCGAATATGTAACTTGATCCTGATTGTTCTGGATGTCCTGAAACCTTTGGGGCATAAAAAGATAATTGAAAATGAGCTGGAAGGCTTTGGGATTCACTTGAAGAGCAAACCCCCCAACATTGGCTTTAAGAAGAAGGATAAAGGAGGCATTAATCTCACAGC
>NC_043705.1:82998066-83031982 GCF_006229205.1 Suricata suricatta
AAAAGTGGGTAAAGACCATACGTTGGAAGATGAGGATGTCATTCAGATTGTGAAGAAGTGAAACCTTCCCCTCTGCCCATCTGCCGGGTCAACCACAAGAGCTTTCCCCAAGACTAAGCACCCTACCCCAGGTCCCTTCTGGCTTTGGCAGCCAGTGGATCAGGATTCAGGGGAGGGAAATGGAGGCACCCAAACTGGAACTTTACCTATCTTAACTTGGTGTCACCTTGTAAATTCGACTGCATAAAGGACCTGGTAGGCCAGCCATCTAAAAAAAAAAAAAAATATGTCTTTTTTAAATCATTATATTCTTTTGAGTTAAGATATCTAAATTAAGAAATATTAATCTGGAATGAATCAGGCCTCAAGAGTCCAAGTAAATAATCTTTTCTGTAGGTATTAGAACTCATGCTTTATTATGGAAAAGCTGGGGCTCAGAGAGGTTAAATAACTTGCCCACGGTCAAATAAATAACAGCTGGCAGAGCCATAATTCTAATCTTTGTCTCTCAGATTCCAAAGCCCATGGTCCTCACTGCTGTGATATATCATTCAAAGAGCAATGAGTGACCAAAGGAAATGCACTATGACTGGTCTGGCATAGCCCATTTGAAATACAGTCCGTTACACTAGATACAGCAGTATATAATAAAGTACACTAGAATATAACTCAATGGAGTCAAGAATTTTTATCTGTTTTGTTCAATATTTTAGTTCCAGATCCTATGACAGCTACTAATATATAAGAGATACTTATTAAATATTTGTAGAACAAATAGAAAAATAGATTACTTCCTTTCTTTACTATTAATATAACCAAATGCTTAACTCATTTAACCATGAGAGGATACAAGTATATTTGTACTTACACTACTAAAACTCTTCTTTTTTCTCATAAGCAAATCCTAAGTCACAACTCTTCCATCATGTAATTGTGAAGTGTTTTAGAATTAACAATTATTTTTTCATTCAACAAAAATGTATTAGGTACCTACAATATGCTGGCATATCTAGGTATTTGAGATCCATCAGCAAACACAACAACAAAAAAACCTTTGCCCTCATGGAACTTGCATTGTGGATGGGGAGACACACAACAAACAATAATGTTGATAAATAAATAACATAGCATACCAGAAAATAACAAGTGCTATATAAAAGGAAAAAGAAAAAAGAGCAGGGTCAAAATTGCAGGAGGGGGACATGGGATGCAATTTTGTGTCAGAGGAGATCTCCTGAGATGGTGACACCTGTGCTTGCTCAGTGGCATATATACTAAGAAGGTGACACGAGCAGAAGATGACAGAATTAGGCCCGCAGAGATCTGGTGGAAGAGTGCTTCAGGCAGAGGAAACAGCCAACATAAGCCCTAAGGCAGGAATGTGACTGGTACATCTGAGCAAGAGCAAGAAGGCCATTGTGACTAGACCAGATTGAGCAAGGGGGAGACTAGGAGGAGATGAAGTAGAAGTTGCAGAAGAATGAAGCATATAGAGTCTTGAGGCCACTATAAGGCTCTGACTTTCACTCCAAATGAAATGTGGCAGGCTTTTGACCATAGATGGAAGGGGCCAAAAGTAGAAGCGGGGAGACCATGAGGCATTTACTGCAGTAATCCAGGCTGAAAATAATAGCACCTGGGACCAGGGTGGTAATAGTGGAGGTGATGAGATGTGATGAAATTTTGGATATATTTTGAAAGTAGTGTCACCATGCTTTCTTGATGAAGGGGATATGTAGTGCAAGAGAATGGGAGATGGTACTGTGGTTTTTGGTTTAAAAAACTGCAAAGACATAGTGGCATTAACTGAGATGGGGAACACTATACATAGAGCATATTTGTTGGGGTGGAGGAGATCATTTGTAAACATGTGTAAGAAAAAGGCATTTGAGAAAGAGATCTGAACTGGACATATACATTTGGGAGTCATGGTGTACAGATGAGTTTTAAAGCCATGTAACTAGATGTTCATCAAGTCAAAGAATGCAGAAAGAGAAGAGAAGAGAATAGGGAGTGAACCTTACTTCTAGGACTCCTAGGTAAGAAGAGATCACACAAAAGAAGGGAAAAAAAAAAAACCCCACAAGGAGACTGAAACCAAGTAGCCAGTAAAGGAGTTAGAAAACGTAAAGGATCCAGTTCTGGCTTCCCAGAAATGGACTCACAAATGTATGGTCAATTTATCTTTGACAAAGCAGGAAAGAGTATCCAATGGAAAAAAGACAACCTCTTTAACAGGTGGTGCTAGGAGAACTGGACAGCACTAGACCACTTTCTTACACCATATGCAAAAAATAAACTCAAAATGGATGAAGGACCTGAATGTGAGACAGGAAACCATTAGAACCCTAGAGGAGAAAGCAGGAAACAGCCTCCTTGACCTCAACCGCAGCAATTTCCTACTTGACATATCCCCAAAGGCAAGGGAATCAAGAGCAAAAATGAACTATTGGGACCTGATCAAGATAAAAAGCTTCTGCACTGCTAAGGAAAGAAACAATCAAGAAAACTAATAGGCAACCTACAGAATGGGAAAACATAGTTGCAAAAGGCATATCGGATCAAGGGCTAGTATCCAAAATCTACAAGGAACTCACCAAACTCCACACCCAAAAAATGAATAATCCAGTGAAGGAATGGGCAGAAGACATAAATAGACACTTCTCCAAAGAGGACATCCAAATGGCCAACAGGCACATGAAACGATGTTCAGCATCACTCATCATCAGAGAAATACAAATCAAAACCACACTGAGATGCCACCTCACACCAGTCAGAGTCCCTAAAATGAACAAATCAAAAGACTATAGATGCTGGTGAGGATGGGGAAAATAGGCACCCTCCTACATTGTTGGTGGAAATGTAAACTGGTACAGCTGCTCTGGAAAACAGTATGGAGGTTCCTCAAAAAACTATCAATAGAAATCCCCTATTTACCCAAGGGATACAGAAGTGCTGATGCACAGGAGCACATGTACCCCAATGTTCATAGCAGCACTTTCTACAATGGCCAAATCGTGGAAATAGCCTAAATGTCCATCAACTGATGAATGGATCAAGAAGATGTGGTTTATATATACAATGGAGTACTACATGGCAATGAGAAAGAATGAAATCTAGCCATTTGTAGCAAAGTGGATGGACCCCAAGGGTGTCATGCTAAGTGAAATAAGTCACGCGGAGAAGGACAGAAACCATATGTTTTCACTCATAGGTCTAACAGAAGAAACCTAACAGGGTACCATGGGAAGGGGAAAGGGGAAAAGACTCTTAAATACTGAAAACAAACTGAGGACTGAAGAGGGAGGGTGAAAGGGGAAGAGGGGTAATGGTCATGGAGGAAGGCACTTGTGGGGAAGAGCACTGGGTGTTATATGGAAACCAACTTGACAATAAACTATAAATTTAAAAAAAGAAGAAATGAGTGGGACAGGCAATGAAATGTCACAGAAAAGTCTTAATATCTGACTGCTTCCTTCACAATTTAAAGCACATGTGGCCTACTCTGAATATCTGATGATATCAATTCCATGATTTGCTTTTTGTTTTCAATTAGTGCATATTAGATTTGGATGCTAATATAAATATGTAAAAGTTTTTGTTTTATAGTTTAAACTCATTCTATGTGTTTCAAGACTTGCAGATAAGTATAATCCAATCTTATATAAAATTGACAGTGTTGTCATTCTGTACATGCCTCATATGGAAATGTTATTAATAAATTGAATGAAGTGAAAAAAAGAAAATACAAAGGTATAAAGTGCATCAATGGGAAAAGAAGAAATAGCAACAGTGCCAAAGAATGCTGACAATTTAAGTAAAATAAAGATTAAGATCAGTTTTAATAGAATTATGGGGGCAGAGTCCTGATTAGAATGGGATTAAGAGAGAGTGGGAAAAGAATAGAGACATCATCAAATAAACTCTTTTGAGGAGTTTTGTTCTAAGAATGGGAGTGAAATTAAAAATCTAAACGTTTTTAAGATAGAACTAGTAGTATTGTTTACATGTGTGTGAATATGACCGAGGGGGGCAGAGAGAGAGAGAGAAAGAGAGAGAGAAAGAGAGAGAGAGAAGACTGAAATTTCAGAATTTCTTGAATGTTTTTGAGTAAATTAGAGGGGCAGGATCCAGTGTATATGTTGGCTGTATGTCCAGTCATAAGCAGTTCATCTCTCTAGAAACATAAACAAAGGCAAAGTATGTGGGGGCAAAGGTGATGTGGAAGTTCTCATTGATTTGCTTATATTTTTTTCCAGTTATTGGTGGCAGCATTAAGGGCCCACTTCAGGTTGGTAGTCATGAATTAATAGTGAAGCAAGTCAGCAGGGTAGCGGGCATTTCTTCAGCCGTGTTTTTCTATAGATGCATGTAGAGAATTGGATTTTTTCAGAGTTTTAGTTTGTAAAGGAAAAGGCCAGAGATGGGCAAGAGGGTGATTATAGTGATCAGCTATGAAATTAAACTTTGTGAGGCAACTGGGAATGGCAAGAAGGTAAGAGACAAGAAAGGGTGATTGGTAGGATCAGTGGAGTGGAAGTACTGAACTTCATCATTTTAGGTTAATCCATTTTTTCAACCATTCAATTCTTTCTGAATCTTAATTCTGTTATTAAGAATATTACTTCTTGAGGCTCCTGGGTGGCTCAGTCCGTTGAGTGCCCAACTTTTGATTTAGGCTAGGGTTATAATCCCAGGGTTGTGAGACTGAGCCCTGCATCAGAGTCTGGATGGAGCCTGCTTGAGATTCTCTCTCTCCTCTCCCTTGCTTGTTCTCTCTAATAAATATATATATGTATATATGTATTTGTGTATGTATATATATAAATATATATATGTATTTGTGTATGTGTGTATATAAAATATATATGACTTCTTTTTGGGGGTCACATGAAAATAATAAATAATGTTAAATACAGCATTAAGTCACTTTCATCTATTCAAAAAAATTTTACAGATGGACACTAAGTACCAGATGCTGTGAAATATAAAGTTAAATAAGATTGGTGTTTGACCTTAAGTATTTCACAGCCTAAGGAAACAGGTAAATGAGGAATCACAGAACAATGTGGTAAGTACAATGAAAAGGTACTATAGCAGAACAGAGGAGAGACCTTTAAATCAAACCAGAGGGTAAGAAAAGACTCCCATTTGGAGGGGATTCTGAAGCATTGTTGTGAAGATCAAATAGAAATAAAAAAGGGCCTTGCTGGGCTCATCTGAATTATAAATGAAAATGCTGACTGAGGTTGGGCCAACCTAAGGGTTTGAGGCATATCCCAAAAGATCACCTCCTAAATTATATAATTTCACTAAGGAACCATAACTGTTCTACCAGCTCTGTTGACCCTGTCTTGTCCATGGAGCTGCTTTAAACAATGACTTCAAATGTCTTGCTAAAATCAAAACGCTCTCAGTTATCACTGACTTTTTCCCCAGCTGCTAACAGATCCCTTGTTTAATATTCTTTTTTAGGATTTTGCCACTAACTGACATCAGATTCCTCATTTGCAACTTGCCTGTTTATAGGGGATGAAACCAGATTGGAAATCGTTTGAGACTCACTTTCATGCTAAGGGAATTGGGAGAAAAATACTGCCTAAGACAATGATTGAAAACAGACAGGGCAAAAGATATGGAATAAAAAGACAGAACATTGGCCTGGAGAAATGGCGTTATTTAAGAAGTTTGCATTCAGTTTAAGAAGGGGAGTAATCTAGGTCAGCCTGGGTGAAGTCCTTAGAATTCAAAGATAAGGTCTTGGTTCTGACATCTGGTGAAGAGCCCTCTCAGAGATTAAGATAAAAGCCAGACTTACTGGGGAAAAACTTGGAAACCACTTTTAAATATAACAAAGGAAATTCTTTTCTATGACATCACACGAATTCGGCCAAATCCCGGTTTGCCAGTGCTTGTCACAATGTTTACAATTAAGAATTTGAATACATAAAAGTCCTTGGTCCCACTGCAGTTCAGAAAGGCTGCCAAGAATCTGGGATAGCCCCTTCAATGCAGAAGGGGAAAAAACACAGAAACATTAAATTGATGATGACAAGACTCACAGCTCAACCCAGAGAACAGAGACTAGGGGGTTAAAGAAATTGCATTAAATGGGTCAGGCCAGGCCTATCTGATAGCCAGTTATTAATTGCTTTTTTTTCTTGGCTTAACTGTAAAAATTTATTCCCAAGTTTTGTTTTATTTGATTTCCTTAGGGTCTACATTAATTTTTCAATCTTAAAAATCAAAACATAGATTTAACACCACTTTTATCAAGGTTAAAAGAAGGGCCTGACCAAGGCTGAGACTTTCTTTGATTGTCTTTTCATTAAATCTTATTTTTAAAAAAATGCTTGAGCAAAGCATCTGATAAACAGAAAAATCTAATATTCTCTGTTCAGTTTTTGCTGGGGAAGCAGGAGGTGGAAACTAGAAATCCTGAAATTGCCAAAATTAAAATAGTCTGATTAGGTTTCTTTTCAACTTAATATTAGGAACAATTTATTATTATGCCAAGACTTGCCAGCCCTGAAAACAAATATGTTTCCTTTAGGGAAAGCAGCGAAGGCAATTAGAACAATATGCCAATTGTTGAAGTTTAGAAATATCATTGAAATATTCTTTCCATTTCAACAGATTATAAAAAAATTTTTAACCAGCATTACTGAGGAAACACCAACCAAACGGTGTGAATAATTAAATGGGTGGGTACTTCATGGGTGGGTGCTGTTCTCTCTATTATTTTATATCTCTCAACAGACAGCGATGCTACAAAAGCAAGAAGTTTTGAAAACTAAGCTACATGAATAATTTAGATTCAAATGATATTAAATATACACAAAATTAATCTAGCATATTTCATGATGAATCATTGTTATTGTTCCTTTATATTATTGGTGATTATGCATAATTGACAATTAGTTTATGTATTTATTGTAACTAGTATTTTTAACCATTTTTTTCTCTTCCTTAGATCTCAATGCCTGCCGTCAGTGTTGCTTGACAGTTTCCCTCATTCCATGGTAGATTTTAATTTTTATCACTTTACTCCTGTCATGCAAGTTACACAAGATTCTAGACTTGGCAAATTGAGGTCCAAGGCTCTACTCTGAGGACCCCTGTGTCCTGTAGGGCTCTGCCCACTCTATAGCACCACAGCTGGCCTTCAGATGCCATCGTAACTACTCTCCATTCAGGACTCTAAGGTTCTGACATCGGAAGAGTCAAGAGAATGAAAATGTCTAGGAGCTGGTGAGATGGCAAGCACGTGCTGGAAGCAGTATGCAGTGAGGGGGAGAGGGAGCAGGCTAGTCCACCTGGTTGGATGGAAAAGGGAAGAAAAAGACACCAGGGAGAGAGCAGATGTGAGTTTAAAAGCCTGCACTGGGATACCTTCAGAGAAAACACAAGGCTACTCCAGTTATTTTTTCTTCTTACCTACTTTCTTCCTGACAGCTCGCCTTAATATTACCAAATGACTTAAAAAGAAGGGATAGTTTATCTCCACATTATGCCACACACATCTCTTTGATCTTATGCATTGCCTAGCACCTGGACCTAGCATAACACCTCAGATGCTGTAGGAATTCAATGAATAATTGATTTACATTATTTTTAGCCTTTTTTAAAGTAACTGCTCAGTATTGTTCACTAGAACCAGGCCTTTGGCTTACTTAAACAATTAGCCATAGATTGCTAAATCATTAATCTAGAAACAGTCCAGACATCAAGGCATAATAGAGAGAACATGTGCCTAAGTCCAGCTCTGGGTTGTTGATCCAGGGTTCTAGGTACACAATAGGTAGAAATCTATTCTCTGTCTCAAATCTACATTTTTGTCTTAAGTAACTATGTGAATTTGATCCTACTAATGGGTACCTGTTTGATCTCAGTTACTACACCCCCTTGGTTTTCTCATCTTTAAGAAGAGGGGTGTATTCATTTTGCTAAATTTTGTTAAGTGGGTCCTGACTGCAAAACATCATGCTAGACACTTCTATAGAGAAGAAACATGACAGTGTGATGTCCCCTGTTTTCTTCAGGGACTGAGACCATCCAGACGGGTATCCTTGTCCAAACATTCACAAGAAACGGTATTTAGGAACATCTCTTAATAAACAATGTTAACCAAAAAAGTAATTCTTCACGTCCACTTTCTTTTCCTTATATCCCTTTTGGGGTTTAGTAAGGACACTGATAAAATGCCTTACATTCCCTAGAGTTAGAAAGCTTTTTATTTCTAATCTAAATCCTTCCTGCTATAGCTTAAATCCATTTCCTCTTATTCTATTCTCATGGAAGACAGAGAAAAACCATTCATCCTCCTCTATATAATAGCCCTTCATGTATTAAAGATTTCAGCCTTCATTTCTCCAGGTTATATAATGCCAATTCCTTTCATTTTACTCATATATCTTATTTTCCCAAGCTCTTAAGTTAATTCCATCGCACTCCCCTTGGACAGTATGGATAATGAAATAGTCACGCAGCCCCTTTCAGACTCTAATTGGGTAATAAACCTTCAGGGAGGCAAGTATTCTTAAATCTTAAACCAGAATCTCACATGATCTAGGATTTTGGAGAGCAGGAGGATGCTGGAAAGCACATGTATCATTGGCACAGAAAGCATGGGAAGAAGTAGGAAAGTACCATTTGGATGTTATTATTTTATAAAAGAGGAAAGTAAGGCATGTGTCACAGCAAATAAGGAAAAGATGCTAGATTAAAGTTACAATTAAAATAACCAGCTGCCAATTCCTGGTTTTCTACCAAATTGCTGTCAAGTTCCTATGATATCTGATCATAGTAATCTAAGCTGAAGTTAAAAAAAATTGCATTATCACGGTTTAATTAGGCAGTGTAATTCACTATACACAGTGTTGATATTATTTTTCTGGAAAGTCTTCCAGTTATCTCTTCTTCCCTTTCCAACTAAGTTCTGCAAAAGAGTCCTTCACTAATATATTCTACCAGGGGAAATAAATAAAACCATTGAGATTAATTTATTAGACCTCATATAATATCTAAATCAATTAGTATGTATATGAAATATTATTTGCCTTAATTTCATAAATGATACATGAATAAGCAAAATGTGGTATATCTATACAATGGAATATTATTCAGTGATAAAAAGGAATGAAATGCTAACACATGCCACATACTATAAATAAATCTTGAAAATGTTAACGGGGGGTGCCTAGGTGGCTCAGTCAGTTAAGATTCCGACTTCGGCTCAGGTCATGATCTCACCATTTGTGAGTTCAAGCGTGGCATCAGGCTCTGTGCTGACAGCTCAGAGCCTAGAGCCTGTCTTCAGATTCAGTGTCTCTCTGACCCTCCCTTGCTCATGCTCTCTCTCTCTCAAAAATAAATAAGACATTAAAATTTTTTTTTAATAAATAAAATTTTAAAAAAGAAAATGTTAAGTGAAAAAAGCTAGACACAAAAAGCCACATGCTGTAGGATTCCATTTGTATGAAATGCTCAAAACAGAGACAGAAGACAGATTAGTGGTTGCCAGAGGCTTTGTAGCAGAGGGATGGGGAGTAACTGCTTAATGGGGCCAGCATTTCCTTTTGAGGTGATGAAAAAGTACAGGAAGTACATGGTGGTGATAGTTGTACAACATTATGAATGTAGTTAATGTCACTCAATCATATGCTTTAAAATAGGAAATTTTATGTCGTGTATTTTGCCACAATAAAAATATTTTATTTATGTATTTATAAATATATATTTATATATAAATATATAAAATATTTGTTTATATGTACAGTCTCAGAAACTGTACATATAAACACAAAATTAGGCAGAGATGGAGGTGGGACCCAAGAGAACCCTCTTGCAAGTTGGTAATCAGCCTGTTGAATATTTACTGAGAGGCTAGAGAGAGCCAAGCACTGGGGTGGGCATTGAGATATAGCAGCAACAGAGACAGATGTGGCCTCTGCCCTGGTATAGAAATTTCAGAAGCATCCATTCTTCCATTTCTTCTCTTCTGCCAAAGATACATTTATTCTTAAAGGAAAAATAAGAGAAAAAGTAATTATTGACCCAAATCTGTATGTGAAAATAAACAACCCAAAATAAGCAAATAGCTGCTTAAACACATAAAACAAGTCTATCTTGGGTCCAAAAATAAGAGTTGGAAAATTTACTTAAACTTACATAACCTTACTGGATACTATGAAAAGAAGAAGGCGTAGAATACACTGTATCTGCATATCATTGCACAGATAGAAATCCTTTGATCACATATACCATTTTTTTATAAAGAATAAAACACATAAGATAGTTTGGATTACGGTTCAATAAATAATCCTTCCACACTTCCCCACCCTCCAGGGGTGCAGTATATTCCCCGCCCCACTGATTTGGGGATTGGCCACACGATTGACTTTGGCCAATGGAACCTTAGAGGATGACGGGCACAGAGGCCTTATCTGTGTTTGCACAGTTAAGTTTCCTACTTGTGTTTCTGCTTTCCACCCCAGAAATGTGCCCTGAGCAGACATTGGTCCCAAGGATGGTGAGAAGCACATGGAGCAGTCTGAAGAAGAGTTTCTCAGTTGTTCTAGACTAAACCAAACTGTTGTTGTCAGTCATGAAATTTTTGGAGTACTTATGCAGTATTATAGTGGTAATAGCTGATTAATTTTGGAGTACTTATGCAGTATTATAGTGGTAATAGCTGATTAATACAACACGTACATTGAAATAAACTCATCCAGAATTCTCTCACAATATGACTTTTAAAAATACTTAGCAAGTTAACTATCAATAATGAATTAATTTTTTCTTTCCATATATCTTATTCAGTTATACGTTTAGTATTAACTAACCTGTGTAAAGTAGAAATTTAAACGATGTAATCTAACTTTTATCTGTTATAGTATAACTGGTAAGATTTGCAAGATGTATTACTGGGATGTTCAAAACTACAGAAGCTATATTTGCTGTGTATATGCTGCTATAATCAGGTTCCAGTAAACATCTTGATGAAAGTGAATGAATCACTAATTTGACATTTTCTTTTGGCAAATTAACACGATTAGGTTTCACATTAAATGAAAATGTGTTTGCACTTAAGTACTCCATCAAAGCAAAATCTCTGATGGCATGAGTAAGGTGTATAATTCAATTAATCTCCTCACTACATTCTTCCATTTCAGGTATTTCTATCCTAATTTTCATGTTTCCAGTCCCAATAGGGTTCATAAAGCAATGTCATCTTTTGGTAAAATTTTCCTTATGAAATATTCAAGAACTTTCTAGTGAAAGCATCTGGTATATTCAGAAAAACCTTATGATGTTATTATTTTAAACTGTGTTCCTCCATTGGTCTAGGTAGAAATTTGAAAACTGAGAAAAACCATACAGTAAATATTAAAAAGATGTTCATAAAAACATTGTCTCTTAAAGAACTGTAATTCTGTTTTAATTTTTCATAGGGGACAAAGTTTTTTTCTACTAAAATGCTACTTTATCATATAAACATTTTTTTACAAAAACTATGATGGAAGTCATGTGAAGGTAATTTTTGTCTCCCAGGACACTTTCTGTCAATCACAAAAGTGCACTGGAATAGAAAAATAACATACCAGGAAGAAGAAAATAAAATAATGCTCCTTTTTTAAAAGTTTATTTATTTTGAGAGGGAGAGAGCAAGAATGCACATGGAAAAGGGGCAGAGAGAGGAACAGAGAATCCCAAGCAGGCTCAGCACCACGAGGATAGAACCCAGTGCAGGGCTCAAACTCACTAACCATGAGATCATGACCAGAGCCAAAGTCAGGCACTTAACTGACGGAACCAACCAAGCATCCTGAAACAATACACTTTAAGAAGCATACAAAATCAGGGCTAATGGGTGGCTCAGAAGTTAAGAAACTGACCTTGGCTGAGGTCATGATCTCACATTCGTGGATTCAAGCCCCGTGTCGGGCTCTGTGCTGACAGCTGAGAGCCTGGAGCCTGCTTCCGATTCTGTGTCTCCCTCTCTGCCTCTCCCCGACTCGCTTTCTGTCTCTCAAATATAAATAAAACTTTAAACATTTTTAATTAAAAAAAGAAGCATAAGCAACTAAAATTAAAAAAAAAAAGGAAAACAAAAAGCTCTTCATCTTTGTGACAGTTAGAAAAAAATACTTGAGGATAAAGAAGTAATAGAAGTAATAGAAGGAGGCAAGGAGACATAGCATCTACTTCCTTGTAATGGCTGAGAGTTAAAAATGACTGTGAAATGAGCCAAACCACACCCCTAAAGAGCCACAAAAGGAAGTGTACCAGGAACTGTATTCATTCATTCATTCAATAAGCTTCAATCACAGACTATGTACTTGACTAGAAATTTAAATAAATCAATGAAGTGGAGATTGTAGGTTGTAGGAACTCTGAGAAACTTGTGTACCAAGTAGAGTAGAAAAATACAGCAAGGAATTCTGGTGGGGGGGGCGGGGGGGGGGAAGGGGAAGGAGGAAAACCCCAGAGGCAGGTCTCCACAGCAAATTCATTGTCTGTGTCCTTTGACTACATGAGAGCCCTGGAGGCCTCCCCTTGTATATTCACACGCTGTAAAGCAGGAGGCCTTGGGATCAGAAAGAGAACTGAAAGCAAGAGAAGAAAGCACTTGGAGAGGCTGTCAGTGTCACTGTCATAAAAACTGACAGATGAAATGTTATGCTGTGTAAATTCAGAAATGCAGTGGACTCTTACTGAACACATTTAAAAAAACTAAACATTTTTAATGAATTCCTAATATCTGTAAAAGCAAGTAAATTTCAAGTGTGGATGATTTTAATCTTTCTTTAATTTTTGAGAGACAGAGAGAGACAGTGTGAGTGGGAGAGGGACAGAGACAGAGAGAGACACAAAATCTGAAGCAGGCTCCAGGCTCTGAGCTGTGAGCACAGAGCCTGACATGGAGCTTGAATCCACAGACCATGAAATCATGACCTGAGCTGAAGTCAGAGGCTTAACTGACTGAGCCAACCAGGCACCCCAAGTCTAAATTATTTCAAACGTTTAAAAGGTTCCAAAACATTTTTAAAGTTCTTAATTTCTGTGGTAAACAGAACTCTGAGATAGCCCCAACCCCCAAGATTCCCAGCATCTTGTGTGCACACATCTCCAGTTATGCAAAGAAACAGTAATCTAGGTGCTACTGTGAAGGGATTTTGCAGAAGTAATTAAGGTCCCCACACAGCACACCTTAAATTAGGGAAATTACATGGGTGGGCAGGACCTCAACACATTAACCCTTTAAAGTAGAGTTTTCTCCCATTTGTCTCAGAAGACGAAGTTAGAGAGTTTCAAAGTATAAGATTCAATAAGACAGAAATTCCCCATTGCTAGCTCTATTCAATTCTGAATGCTGCTGTAGCACACATCATGACAGACTTGGTGGCTTACAACAGCGAAAATTTATTCCTCTATATCCCGGAGGTCGGAAATCCAAATTGAGTCTTTAAGAGGCTAACATTAAAGTGTCAGCAAGCCAGTTCCCTCTGGAGGCACCAGGAAGAATTTATACGTTGGTCTTACAGCTTCTAGAAACAGTAGCATTCCCTGGTTCCTGGTTATATCTCTCCAATCTCTGCTTCTGTATTTTCATTGCCTTCTCTCCTATTAGGACCTTTGTGATGCCATCAGGTCCATCCAGATATCCAGCATAATCCTCCATCTCAAGATCCTTAGTGTAATCACACCTGCAAAATCCCTTTTGCTATATAAGGTAACATATTCACAGGTTTTAGGGATTAGGACAAAGGGATCTTGTGGGGTAAGGCATTATTTAGACTGCCACACTGGCTTTGAAGTTGAAATGAGTGACATGGTAAGGAATGTGGGTGACCTGTAGGAGCTAAGAGCAACCCCCATCTGACAGTCAGCAAGGAAAAGAGGACCTCAGTCCTACCACTGCAAGGACTTGTATCTTGCCAACAAGAATGCATTTTCAGATCTTTTTCCAGAATGTCCAGATGAGAACTCATTCAAGCCAGTAGCTTCATTTCAGCTGAGTGATATTCTGAACAGAAAACTCGGGCATGCCATGCCAGACTTCTAACCTACAGAATGCTATAACAGAATGCTTCTAACCTTTATAAAAGCCATAAAGCTATTATAGAGGTATTGTTTTAAGCCACCAAATTTATGGTCATTTGTTACGCAGCAAAGAAGACTAATACAATCTCAAAATATTTTAATCTCCAAATGTTTTGAAGATATTTAAAATATTTAAAATTAGTTGCAGTATTCACAATGCTATGCACTAAAAGGTTTTGAACCACATCCTTTAGTTATTAAAAATGTGAGCAGCATGGATATGTACAGGTATCACTATCCCCTAGCTATTTGTGTTTTTTGTTAACATCAGCATAATTATTTTAGTCAGCACATACTCTAGTGACATATAAAGGAAAGCCTTTAAAACCATAACACTCAGTTACATACTAGTTAGGAGCAAGAGACGTAAGCAAGGACTTGAGAGAAGATGGCACCGTGCAACATCTACTCTTTCATTTCAATGAAATTTAAACCCAACCACAGGAGAAATTTGAGAACTGAAATCCATCTCCATAATCTTCATCAGGGTACGGTTTTTATTATTTTTTAAGAGAAAATGTAACATCCCTTAAGTAGAAAGGGAAAATAACCAATGGCCAGATTGAACCATGGAGAAAAACAAAAACAGCATCCACTTGAGCCATATTTGCATATCCAAAGACAAACAGTGAGGCAGGGTTGAAGGAGGTATGGTGCACTGTGCCATCTCCTTCATGTGAACCTAACTGGGATTATCCATTGTTATGATCTTTAATATAAACAAAATTAGAAGGCAGTCCTCTTTTCCCATATACTGCCCCAAACCCCTCCCTCCCTCCCTCACACACACACACACACACACACACACACACACACACACACCCCACATACATAAAAATCTTACCTTCCACCTAAGTGTTAAGGGATCAATTTAACCATGATTATGTAAACACGATGGGTTTCCCACCCACTTTCTGACAAATAGCAGATCGAGTATACACATTTATGATTCTATCCCCAATCATCAGGCATCAAGAAGGCCTATCATAGAGACTGAGACGTATCTTCCCAACGGCCTTCTACCTAGATTACCAGTGATGTAGAGGGGTTTAGGCACATAATGTTAACAACAGGCTTCCCCAGAATCCTAAGTCCACTTAGGTTCAAGGCAGAGCCTCTCATGTCAAGAGCAAACCCCAGATTATGTCCCCAGCCAGACACTATAATATAGGGTCAGGCTGGAATCCACACACTGAATCATTTCTTATTGTCTCCATCAATAGGGACCAAGAAGGAGCCTCAAGCATTTGGGCATTCCTGTCCAAAACACAGCCCTTATACTAATTTCTGCCTTGAATCAGTCAGGATGAATCTCATTACGGCCTCTAACCTTTTTATGTTCATCTCGTTGGTCCAAACATCTAGGTCCACCCTCATCTCCTAATTTGTAATCTCCAGAAGGCTGATAGTTCCTCATCTAACCCCTTCTCCCACCCCTCCTGAAATCCTCTCACTAGACATTTGAAACTCCACTATTGGTACAGTTCCAAAATCTTACCCCTTCTCTGATTCTCTGTTTTCTTACTCTAAAGGAAACCTGGCACTGCCTTGAAGACACGGGTCCTGCACAACCTTCTCAAACACAGGCTGGTTTTCTCCCAACCCTCTTACCACTGAGCATGGGAATGAGGCAGATAGCCTCTCTGTTGCTCATTACCTTTTCATTCCAATCTCCGTGCATACCTCCAGCTTTATATTCATGGCCTCAGATGATATTATTTCTTATTCTTCAAAACTATTCTATATCTTCTATATATGCATTCCTTCCTCCAGGTTATTCCCCCTCATTTCTCAGTTTCACTTCTGGCTCACTGTCTTCCTCTCCATGACTAACCCTTTCTTAATTTTTGAAGATTGTAAGATACATGTAGATGATCCTTCAATTTTTCTAGCTTCTCAGTTCGCTGAATTCCTCTCCTCTAGTGATCTTCTATTACACATTATTTTAGTCACCTACTCTCATAGTCAACATATAGACTTGGTCATTTTAACTTTAACCTCTCCATAATCATAATTTCACATGCTCTACTATTGGATAACCCCCTTCTTTGCTTCTTGTCACTCATTCTAGCACCCAAACTCCAAAGATCTTTTGGCCCCACTAGGATTCCAGATCATTAGTCTTAGCAACATTCTGCTGCCCCTCACCTTCTTGATATTTCTTTCTCTTTCTTAACCAGCTTTACTCTCATACTCAGTCATTATAATCCTTCCTGCTATACATCTTTAATTCCTTTGTCCTTCTCTTCCATCATTATTGATCCTTGGCTAATTTCTAACCCTGATTAAATTCAAACCTTTCAACCTCCACATGCCTGCACCTTCATAGCTGCTTGTGACCGCGCACGCACACACACACACATACACACACGCACACGCACACACGCACACACACAACTACCTTGGCTGGTCTCACTTTTAATTCATGGCCACAAACCTCAAACCTTCTAATGCTCTCTGGATATTATAGTATACTTCCTTAGCCTATTCATTTTCTACTCTTTTAGAAAATTATTTCACTTTTTCTTCTTTCTTCTAAAACATCCATCGTCTCCTCTTCATCCTCATTCCAGATCATGATTTTGCTTCCAGCTTCACTGTGAAAATTGAAGCAATCAGAAGACAACATTCACAGATGCCTACTACCACATCTAACCACTGACAGTCTTGTATATGTCCTGAGTTGCCATGACAGCTTCCTGACTTTTGCAGAGGAAGTAGCTCCCATAATACATCAGCTCACAAGCAGGTTCTGGGAATCATTCTTGGTGTCCCAGTCTAGAACCTGTTCCTTCTTCCCTTCAAGTAATGCTATAAATATAAACTGCCCAGCTGAAAATTCCTTGTGCTTAAAAGAGCTAAAGTTTTTTCCTTTATCTGCAACTTAACTGACTGATACATCTGTCAAAAAAATGAAGAAAAAAATGCAGTTGATAATATTTTTCAAATGGAAAGAAAGGAACATATCCAATAAATGACAGATGAAGAAAATATTTTGAAATGGAGATACCAGGAAATAGAAGAAAATTTTAGGCCAAATATCTTACATAGGTAATCAGATCAAAGAGAAGAGATGCAAGAGAACAAAGATGAGATGTTGTTTCAAATAAGGAAGATACAAAAAGGAGCTGGCAAAGTTAAGGGGGAAGCATATCAATACAGAAATAAAAACCAAATTGGAAACAGCAAAACAATGAGCCAACACTGGTAAAAACACAGTTGTAATATGGAGAGGAAGCTCAAGAAAATGACAGAGAAAAGAAAATAATAAATTTGAAAGGCAGCCCATACATCAAGAAGAGAACAGAATGCAAACATTATTCATCAATAAAACATTCTTTCTCTAAAAGAACACTGATAGGTTAATGTTAAAAGGTTATCTGTGCTTCATGAAAAAAACAAAGAATCATGGTCTTTCCTACTGATATTATTGTATTTCAAAAACAAAGACATAAGTACTTGAGAAGAATCAAATCCCCTATAAGTGATTATTAAAAATAGAGTAATCTCAGACTCCACTTCAGCAACACTAAAGGCCAAAAAGATTTAAAAACTACATCTACAGAGGGATGAAGAGAAGAGAGTGGCATCCAAAAACTATATATCCAGCCCGGCTGTCATTCACAGAGTAGGAGGAAATGTCTGCTTTTGCAATACCTCAGAAATAAATGCACTAAAAGCTCTTCTTGAAAATAAAATATACATGAATTCTTCATAGAGCCAACTGAAAGATGATCCAAAACAAAAAATTCACAAGAGAAGAAAACCCACTACATAAGAACTGTTGGTATAAATTGACTCAAAATAATATAAATAATATAAGTAAAATAGAGTAATAGTATTGTAATTCTTTAAAAAAAGGCTATATAAATACTAACTATGATAACATAACAAGTGATCAATGCAAAAATTCCAAAATGGCCCAAGAAAAACAAAGGAAAATATTAAAGAATTTTCACAATCTAAAACCCTAATATTGCTAAGTATTAAACAGTAAAAATAAATTAACCAATCAGATAAACTCAAACCACAAAATTAAACTAAGGAAAGGAGAATGAAATAGTAAATGACAGGTACAGGATTAATGAATTATAAAATGGAAATGTAATAGAATTGATTAGTCATCCCAGAGGTAATTCCTAAAATAATAAATTAAATAAATTGATACCTAAATGTTTAAAAAATTTTTTAATGTTTATTTTGTTTTTGAGGAATAGAGAGAGAGAGAGAGACAGAGTGTGAGTAGGGGAGGGGCAGAGAGAGAGGGAGACACTGAATCCAAAGGAGACTCCAGGCTCCATGCCCCCCAACCTGGGGCTCAAACTCACCAACCATGAGAACGTGCCCTGAGCCAAAGTCAGATGCTCAACTGACTGAATAACCCAGGTGCTCCAGGTACCTAAATATTCTAAAATAATACAAACCAATATCCACAAATTTAAGAATGAGAATGAGAGGGAAAAAAAGAACGATAAATTAAGAGAGTTATAAGGAAAGATTTGCACATTTTAAACTAATACATTTTTAAACTGGGACAAAATGGATAACTCAATCCAAATGAAAAATTTATTACAAAATCATGAAGATGAGCTCAAGAAATCATTGACAGATTATTTAATATAGTTTATGATTATTGGTTATTTTAATTTATAGGGATACTTTCCCAAACATCACTAATCCCCAACAATTTAAGAAATAAATTGTTTCAAGTCCCCATGGAATAAAATTCCCATGCTATTTAAACTACTGGAGGACATTGAAAAAAAGTAGTACTTCCCAGACTATTTATAAAATTAGCATATCACAGCCATCATAATCACATAAAGGCAGCTTAAAAAAAATATATAGGGGTGCCTGGGTGGCTCAGTCGGTTGAGCATCCGACTTCGGCTCGGGTCATGACAGCTAGCTCGGAGCCTGGAGCCTGTCTTCAGATTCTGTGTCTCCCTCTCTCTCTGCCCCTCCCTGCTCATGCTCTGTCTCTCTGTCTCAAAAATAAATAAAAACATTAAAAAATTTTAAAAAAAATATATGGGCTAATATCACTTTTCTGGTTTTACTCATTCCAGGAAGGCAGAGATGGATCAAAATTAAGAATTCTATTAATAACGTTTATCAGATAGTAACCTAAATAAATAACAAAAGTACATTTGATAAAATTTAATCTTTTATAAGAATTCGCTTTAAAAATCATTGATTTTTGGTTTTCAAAAATGTCAATAAAATAGGGGCACCTGAGTGGCTCAGTCAGTTGAGCATCTGACTCTTGGCTTTGGCTCAGGTCAAGATTTCATGGTTTGTAAGTTCGAGCCCCGCATCAGGCTCTGTGCTGACAGTGTGGAATGGAGCCTGCTTAGGATTCTCTCTCCCCATCTCTCTCTCTCAAAATATACTAATAAATTTAAAAATATATATACATATATGGTACTTATAGTCAGAAAAAGTAAATAAATAATTTCTTTAAATGTCAATAAAATAAACTTTTATAGCTACTTAACATAATAGCATATATGATCTAAATACCAGTGTCTTGCTTAATGTTGAGACACTAAAACATACGATTAAAACAAGAAACAAGGTAAAGATGCCTAATATTACCCTGATAGATTCACTTTGCTCCAGTAGAACTCTGAAAACAGTGTACCAGTGTAAGATTTAGACATAAAATATAAATAAATAAATAAGGAAGGCAATGTCATTACTGTTTACAGATTATGTGATTATCTCTCTGGAAAATGGAAAGTAAGCAACTGAAAAAGTACTAGCAGAAAACAAAGAATTGAGCATTTAATTGGATCCAAAATTAATATACAAAAATCAATAACTTCCTATTTTCTTATATAACATAATGGAAAAATATATTTATAATTGAAACAAAAACTACAAAACATTGGGGGAAAACCAGACAGGCATACTCTCCCAAAGAAAAGAGCATAAAAATCCACTGAAGGACGGAAAGGAACACCTGAAAAACTATTTTAATCTTATTTCTGGATAGAAAGACCCAATAGTTTTAAGGTATTGTTTTTTCATCAAACTAATGTATCAAATCAGTGTTATAAAAATCAATATGTCCACTGTACTTTTTAAAGTTGGGTCCATAATTTGAACAAAGAAACTAGAAGTTCTCTTAAATATTCAAATATATTAAAGCTACAGTAATAAAAATGTCCAGTATCAGTACAGAAATAGACAGCCAAAATTAATATAACAAACTGTATGGAAATGTAGTGTTTGATAAGGATGGTATTCCAAATCAATGGAGGGGAAAATGGACTATTGAAAGAAGCAAGTTGTACAATGAACTAGCCATTTGGAAAAGGATAGCAATTTGGAAAATAATTATATTAAATCCATGCTTTATATCTTTTTACAAAATAAATCCCAGAAGTACAAAAAACTTATATACAAAGCAAAAATATAAATTCACAAATAAGCTAAAAGAAACGATGGTAAATAGTTGCTATAAACTTATAGTACAAAAGGGATTCTAAGCATTGCATGAAACCTAGAAGCAAAAAAATGTGAATATATATGTTCATGTGAAAACTTGAAAGTTCTGCAAGGTAAAATGTACCATAAAAAAATGAAGAAAAGAGAGGTAATCAAGGACAAGTATACACAATACCCAGAAAAGACAAAAGCCTAATATCCCTAATATATAGGTAACATATTATATAATTATAGGTAATAATTATATTATTAAGATATATATATATCTTAATCAATGTTTAAAAAAGCAAATAACCTAATAGAAAAAAATGTACATGGACAACTCATAGAAGAAATACCATGGACCAATAAAAGTATAAAAAGAAGCTAAACCTAATAACTAAATAAATTTAAATTAAAACAAGATTGACAAAGGTTAACAAAGACTTACTGTTGATACTAGCCAATATTGATAAGTAACTGGGGTTAAGTAGGTTAATACAACTTTATTTGGCAAAGCAATTGATAACATACTGATTGACAAAATATATTATTGGCAATCTATTAAAATGATAAAAGTTCAGAATCTTTGATCCAGCAATACCACCTGCTTTAATTTGGAGTACAAAACCAGAAGGAAAAGTAATGGAAGAATGAGAACAAGGGATACGAGAAAGAGGAATAAGAAGAGGAGAAGGAAAGGGAGAAGGAAGATGAGGAGTAGGGAGAAGAAGAAGAAGAGACAGAGGAGAGAAAGCCAAGCTCGAAAGAGGAAAGGTGGGAGGAGGAGGAAGAGGTGAAGAATCCCATAAAATTAAAAACTAAACTCTGGAAGAAGTTCTACTAAGTCTGTTAGAACAGTTACTTCTGAAGGGTGAGGCTATCGGGAAATTTTACCTTGTTGTTAAATATTTGGGTAGCATTTAATTTTTTAATAACAATATGTTTCTTTTGAAATAATCAAATATTTCAAAGTAAAGTGAAAATGCAAGTGAGCTTAGAAAGAGCACTCCTTCCAAGTTGGTTTTTTTGCCACTTTCTTCCTGCCAAGTACGCATCTAGAGAGACTCCATAGATACAATTTTTTATTTCCATGCCAGTTGTGACCATTTCATCCCCTCAGTTCATATGCTGAAAATATAGAGAAGAATGGAATGGTCTTCATCAAAGCTTTACTCACTACCACCCAGCCCTGACACAAGCTGTCTCCCCACGGTACTCAGATTGTTGATTTTAAGATCCATTAGGCAAGAAACGTTGGAAAGCTAGCACTGAGTTACATAAACAATGATCTGAACGGAATGAAAATGTGCTTTGCCAGGTCAGCAATCTAAGAATTCTGTTGGGGAAGAAACAGAAAGTTGTTTATATCAAGATAGTTTGTGATGTTTCCAATAAAACTAAAAATCAAAGAACTTACTTGGACAAGTCTGCTCCTTATTAATATTTTGGAAATGTCTTATCAGCTAAGGGCCTTCTAGAAGTTGTTATCCTTGCTGGGCAGAGTGAAGAGGAGGGTTTTCACCTTTTGAACTAATTTTTTTTAATCTTTCCCAGCACTGGTTCAGCACCATAAAAATTCAGTTTATTGCTGACTTCTACATAATAAATAATCTATTAAACAGATTTATACATATCTGTATGCTTCTCCATGTTTAAATTTTCAGAGCAGGCAATGATAAAATTAAGAAAGGATCTTGGAAAAATATAGTTTAGTAACCAACTCTCCCAATCAATTCACAATTATTTTGTTTTGTTTTGTTTTGTTTTAAGATTATTTGTTTTGAGACAGAGAAAGCACAAGTGGAGGAGGGGCAGAGAGAGAGGGAGAGAAGGAATCCCAAGCAGGCTCTGTACTCAGTGCAGAATCCAATGTGAGGCTCGATCCCAGGAACTGTGAGATCATGACCTGAGCCAAGATTCATGGGTCAGACACTTAACTGACTGAGCCATCCAGGTGCCCCTAAATTATTTTAATAGAGAGCCAAACTTCCCTGAGGACATTTTTTTCTTTCCACTAATATTATTAGAATTATTAGAATTATAATATTATTAGAATTAGATCTATTAGCATGTCTATTAGCCTAGAAATGACTAACAGAAATTGAAGTCAATACCAAGCCATCTTCTGTAACTTGGAAATCATTCAGGGATGTGTCTACTGGATGGACACATGCATATCTTGGATGCCCCTCAGTGTCCTCCATGAAGAAAAGCAACAGCTTGCGTCTTTATATCTTTCTCATCTTCCAACTGTCATCTCTCATAGTTGCTAGGTAATTATACCTCAGAGTCACTTTAATTCAACCTCATTTATGCTTTTAAAAGAAAGTGTCTTTGTCTTTTGTAGTCTGCCTCTAGACTGAGCTTCAAGTGAAGTATGTGATCATCTTAAAACAGATCCAAAATCCAAAATGAGGACTCCTCTATGAGCAAAACTGCCACAGCTGAACTAGGAAAGAAAGAAATTCAAATACCAGGGGTTCAAGGACTAAAATTAAGAGGCAGATCATGGCTGAGTATCAACAGAGAATGTACAAAAGAGATATGATGTTAATTCCTAAGATATCTTAATCTCATTCAGTTTAGGACAACAAGGAATCTCATAAGGTGATAAACACTGTCAGGGCTCACTAATATTCAGTTCTTCCTTCTGGACACACAGAAGGCTGCACCTCCTGGCACTCCTATGCCTGAGCAGGGCATAATAACTATTTATGGCCAATGTTATGGGCAAAAGTGCTGGGTGCCTCTTTCAGGCTGAAATATTTAAGTACTGGCATGAGACCCTCCAGAGCTCTCCACCTGCTGTGTCGATCATACAAACACATCATAAAATGGGTCCCTGAATGACTGTGAGCGCAGAGATCTGCTGCTGGACTCATTGGGTGTATTCTTGTTTTAAGCCCCTGATATCTCAGGGGTTTGTTACAGTGTATAATCTAACCCGTCTTGACTGATACGTACACTTAATCAGTTATCATGGGAATAGTTGAATGGTCTTTTTTATGTCATCATTATGGCTGGCAAAGATGAGTTAGGGGCTTACTATTATCATTTTAAATCTAGAATAAAGTTCATGACATAGTTGATTACACACAGATGTGAGAATAAAAATAAATAGGTGGCTAAAAAAGAATTCTATAGGTAATTTACATAGAAAAATGGTGGGGTTTTTTTCTCAGTTTGCCTTTTATTTCTGAACTTATTGGTTTAGTTTTTAATGAGTAATATTTAAAGGAGAGAGAATATGGGAATAAAATTATGCTTATTAGCTGGTAGCATGAACATAGGTAAGAAGAGTGCTTTGTCTCTGTTTTAACAGTAAGAAGGAGATATTCTGAAATCCAGAATCATGCATAAGCCACAAGATGTATCATATTATATCAGGATACATGTTTAGTCTGAGACAGTTCTATTCTAATAAGACAAACAGCTAATGTACTGGATATTTTCTATTTACTTAAGGCAAATCCATTCTCTCTCCTTTCCACCTTGCTCTTACCTAACAGGCTTTCAAGCAATTCAGCTTCTGGTTGTATTCAGCCAATGGGCACGTTCAGGTAGAAAATAAAGAGGAAGGAGAACAAAGCCAGGGTATCATTGCTCTAATTCTCTTCTTGGAGGTCACCTGAACCTGGCTGTGTCCTTCAAAAGAAAACACATTGTCTCAAGACAGTGTGCTCTATGATCATCCCTCTGGCTTTCAATAACCTCTCCCTCTCCCATGCCTTCCAGCCCAGCAGTGGTAACAGCTTCACTATTCCTAGCTCTGGATTCCTTCTCCACCCTTGTGGGTCCCCTATATAGCACCCACAAATTTGTAATTAGTCCCCCATCAAATTTCCTGTGTATTTGTCATTTATTCCCTTTTGGAACCCTAAGTGATTCTGCTAGTTGCTTACTGTACCAAAAGATTAATGAGGATAAACAATTGTGCCTGAAATAAGCAGAGGCCATGCAGATGCAGTTAGCAATGAATTGTAGTGAGATTTTCCCTATATGATGGGAAATTACACGAATACTTAAGCTACATATATATATATACACATACACATATATATGCATATGCATGCATATAAACATATATACATATATGTAGATACAAATATATACATATATTTGGCTGCTCACATAAAATTGCCAAACCAACTTTCCTGCATGTAGAGGAAACCTAGGGCAAAGAGTATTCAGTCCTGAAGGAAAGGAAATCGGTCACACAGATCAAGCCACTCTGAACATAATGTTCTGCTGACAGGTCCATCTTCCCAGCAGCTGGAAATATCACTTAGCTAATCCAGAAAGACTGCAGGACTGGGAGCTGAAGCCATTTACAATGTGCACATCAGGACTGGTCAGCAGTTGAAGCGCCAGAATCTGGACCTGGCAAGATACAGTTGGAAGCGCTTCTCCTGCCAGATGCAGCCTCAAGAGATGGTGACAGAACACTCCCAAGAGGGCTCTAACAAACACTGAGAATTTTTCAGATCTGAATATTTGTATAATCTTTTATTTCTTATCATCTTACAACCTTCAACTCTATTGATTAGCCTGTAGATCAGTGTATATAAGAAGAAAAAAAATACAACGTTAGAAGAAAAAATCTCCGTTAAACAAAGAACTATCAATTTCTAGTACACATTTGGGACAATGGCCAATCTCTTCCATGACTATTCCACTGTTCTTAAGATATATATGTCACCAAGACACAGGAAGCAGTGAACTATGGGGCTAAAAGATTCACACAAAGAGCAGCAATACGGATTTTTCTTATTTGCATCGCATTATACTAGAAATTAATATCCACACCTTTTTAAAAAATTTTTATTTTTTTTATTTATTTCTGAGAGACAGAGAGAGACAGCACGAGCAGGGGAGGGTCAGAGAGAGAGGGAGACACAGAATCAGAAGCAGGCTCCAGGCTCTGAGCTAGCTGTCAGCACAGAGCCCAACGCGGGGCTCAAACCAACGAACTGTGAGATAATGACCTGAGTCGAAGCTGGACACTTAACCAACTGAGCCACCCAGGCGCCCCACTATCCACACCTTCTAAGAAAATAAGGAATGAACTAAAATTCCACAACTTGTCATAGTTTTATTTCTCTGCATTTTTAAAAAGTTTGTTTCTTTATTTTGAGAGACAGAGAGAGAGAACGAGAGAAACAGCATGAGCAGAGGAGTGGCAGAGAGAGAGAACTCCAAGAAGGCTCTGCCCTGTCAGTGCAGAGCCTAATGTGGGTCTTGAACTCATGAACCGTGAGATCATGACCCCAGCCAAAATCAAGACTCAGATGCTTAATCAACTGAGCCACATGGACACCCCTCTATGTATTTTTTTTAACTTGTCAATTGACTTAAGGCCCCCTGGGGAGGCTGAACACCCTCTGATCATGTCAATTTTGTGGCAAATGGACTATATTGTACACAGAATTCTCCAGAAGCTGAACTATAAGTAGGCCATTTTGTGCACTTTCTCTTACTCTTTAAATTTTATTGTCTCTCTCCTAATGGAGAACCAGGGGGAGCGGAGGAGAGAGAGAGTTGGGGAGAGAGAGGGATGCAAAACTTGAGAGACTATTGAATGCTGAGAATGAAGTGAGGGTTGAAGGGGAAGGGGGAGGGGGGAAAAGAGGTGGTGGTGATGGTGGAGGGCACTTAAGGGGAAGAGCACTGGGTGTTGTATGGAAAACAATTTGACAATAAAATATTATGGAAAAAAAATTTTATTGTCTCTCATAAAAAGATGTTGCTTATAAATTAACATTATAAAGCTCTGTGAAATTATTTTTAATTTTTATTTATGTTTTTGAGTATAGCTCTGATATTAGGTAGCAAGTTTTATCTACTAGTGCACACACATCAAAATCGAACATAACTAAATATGACTACTGTACATTACCTCACAGAGTCAGTGGTATAATTACATATTTTTATATTTGTCCTGTTGTGTATAGGTTCTGAGGGTGGGAAGATGAAGTAATAGGTGATAGAAGAGAATAATTATTGGAATATATAAAATTAATTGATATGCTAAAGAATTCTATAACAGATCAGACTTAATAAAAGAAATGTTTAAGTATTGGTTGTTTTTGTATACTGGGTTGGGAAATAAAGTAGTAAACAATTTTTGCCATTGAATCACAACATTTCATTTTAAAAAGAAAAGAATAACATTATGTATTATTTATAAAAGAACCCAATTTGTTATTTCACTGAGGCTACATCATCATATTTATATATTAAAATACTTTCCTGAAGAATCTCCTTGAATCTCTACATAAAATAAGAATCAACTAGATGGGAAAATAAACCAACTTTTGTATCAGAACCAGTTGACAAAATAGCCCCACAAATTCACAGATAAAAGCAGGTAACAATAAATTAACAACAGCCACAAGATCTACCTGGCATCAGTGCCTGCGTGGGAGAACACACAGGGGAGCCAAGGGATGTCTAATGCATCTGAAAATGAAAGAGCACAATAGTGCACAGGTATTCCTGGAAAGTAAGACCAGCCAATCTGACAACAGCAGAAGAAACTGAACAGCAATTTGCCCAGTTCAACAGTGGATGATCACAAGGGGCCCACGGTAAAGTCTGAAAAGGACTAAAGCTGTCTGAGCCTCAGGAATTGTCAAAACCAAACAACCTGAATTTCCTTTCAAGGGAGAGCCCCACATTTGGGAGAAAGTTCCTAGAGTGAAATCAAAACTCAGCACGAATTTGAACAATAGAGACAAATGAAAGGGAGGATCCAGATAATTTAGAGAAGAGAAAAAGGGCCAGGAAATCTAAAAAAAGTAAGTGAATCTGTGTTTTAACACTTAAAAAACAAAAAAACACACACACAGACAGAACGGGGAGCATCAAGAAATTAAGAAAGCTACCTTGAGTCACATCTTTGAAAAGTTTAGGAAAATTAGTTTCACACAAATATAAGCAAAAGGAAAATATCTAAGTCAGTTCCAATACAAATATATACAAGAAAAAAGGAGAGAAAAACAGAATAGTATCCTTTAGGCAATGAAAACATGCCAGCAAGATATGGACCACAAAACAGGTCCAAACAAGACCTCCTAAATGAAATTAAGCTAAAGGTTAAGAAAATTATGTGAGATTTAAAAGAAAAACATAATTCATAATTTAAAAAACTCAAAAAGGTGAAAGATTTAAGGAAAAGATGAAAAATAGAAGAAAAATTTATTTTAGAAGAGAAGACTAAGCCAGAGGAGACACAAGAGCAAATAAACACAGTACAAAATAACTTAAGGAAAATAAGTTATAGGAGAAAAGAAATAAAGGAAGTTATAAAGTAACAAATACTGAAGACAAGCAAAAAAGAGCCAACATATAGATAATAGAATTGCTTAAATATTAAAACCAAACAAATGAATACAACAAATGCAAAAGTATATATGTTGTGAAAACTTGCCTGAATTAGAAGTAAAAAAATTAAAACTATACAATTTACATGAGAATAATGACTCAGAATGACCAACTGCAAGACACATTCATATAAAACTATGAGACTTTAGAGGGGGAGTAAATGACTTGAGTATCTAAGCAAAAGGAGAAAATAACCTTTAGGGTAAAAAGTTAGATTACAATCAAATTCTCAACAGCAGCCTTTGCACTAGACGGGGAAAAATGTATACATGTTATTCAAAGAAAGAAAGTGCAAGCCTAAGTATTTTATCTAGTAAAACTGACTTTCAAGTATAAAATTCACACACCAGATGTTATCAACATTCAAGAATTCAGAGAACATTATTTCCATGACCCTATCCTACAGAAGAATTGTATATAATCTAAAAATCTGGAAAGACATCCATATAAGGATTGTGCGTGAGCATTAAATATATACTTGCTTGTAGAATTATGACTAAATAAGAATTAAGAAGGAGAAATTAAACTATTACATGGCTACATGATATGACAATGTAGATATAACAAACCACTTTTTTAATGGGGGAAGATTGGGGAAAACATCTGCTTAAACACTTTTCAGAAATCATATCGGTGGTAGTGGTGCTATTATTACCATCATTCTGAAATTAATATGTATAGAAGATGTTCTAATTTTATCATCGTCTGTGGCTGTGAGAATCAGTTTTTAAGAACTCATTGTGGAAGGCAGGAGATTCAGATGTATTTAGAAGATGCAAGTAAAAGACTATAAGTCTTGAATTTGAATTGGAAATATCAGACTGAATTCCGTTCCCTGAAAAGGCCCGGAAACAATGACCAACTGATAGCAATGAGAGTCCCTGGTCCCAGATTTCGATCTTGAAATACCACTTTCTACTAAAAGAAATTAGAGGTACATGGAGAAACAGTTGATTCTAGCTCCAGGCAGGAAATGTACTGATAGTTGGTTCTGGAATGGCTTGCCATACTGGAGTAGGTTGAATAATGGCCCCTAAAAAACATCTAGTATTTTTCATTAAGTTTTTAATTTATTTTTTTTATTTAAGATTTTTTTAATTCTAGGGGCATCTGGGTGGCTCAGTCACTTACGCGTCCGACTTTGATTCAGGTCATGATCTCACGGTTTGTGGGTTCGAGCCCCGCATTGGGCTCTGTGCTGACAGCTCAGAGCCTGGAGCCTGTCTTCGGATTCTGTGACTTCCTCTCTCTCTGACTGTCCCCTGCTCATGCTGTCTGTCTCTCTCTCTCTCAAAAATAAAATAAAACAAAACATTAAAAAAATTTTTTTGAAGATTTTTTTATTATTTTAGAGAGAGAGAGAGCACAATCTGGGGAGAGGAAAAGAAGAGGGGAGAGAAAGAGAGAGAGAGAGAGAGAGAGAGAGAGAGAGAGAGAGAGAGAGAGAGAGAGAGAGAGAGAATCTTAAGCTGTCTCCATGCTCAGTGCAGAGCCCAATGTAGGGCTCAATCACATGACCCTGGGATCATGACTTGAGCCAAAAATCAAGAGTCAGACACAGCCAACTGAGCTGCCCAGGTGCCCCATATTAAGTTTTAATTTTAATTCCATTATAGTTAACATAAAGTACTATATTACTTACAGGTGTACAATAGTGATTCAAGAATTCTATACATTACTTAGTACTCATCATGATAAATGTACTTCACAGAACTAGAACAAATACTCCTAAAGTTTGTATGGAACCACAAAAGACCCTGCATAGCCAAAACAATTTTGAAAAAGGAAAACAAAGGCTGGAGGTATTCCAATTCCAGATTTCGAGTTATACTACAAAACTGTAGTAATAAAAACAGTATGATACTAGCATAAAAATAGACACATTGATCAATGAAACAGGATAGAAAGTTCTGAAATAAACTCATGACAAAAGAATATGCAATGGGAAAAAGAGTCTCTTCAATGAATAGTGTTGGGAAAACTGGACAGCTACATGCAGAAGAATGAGACTCAACCACTTTCTTATATAAGACACAAAAATAAACTCAAAATGGATCAAATACCTACATGTGAGACCTGAAACCATAAAAATGTTAGAAGTAATTTCTTTAATGCTGTCTGAAGCAACATGTTTCTACGTATGTCTCCTGAGGTAAGGGAAATTAAAACAAAAATAAATTATTGGGACTACATCAAAATAAAAAGCTTTTCTACAGCAAAGGAAACAATCATCAAAAAGACAACCTACTGAATGGGAGAAGATATTACAAATGACATATCTAACAAAGGGTTAGTATCCAAAATATGTGAAAAACTTATACAACTCAACACCCAAAAAATAAGTAATCCAAAGAAAAAATGGGCAGAAGGCATAAGCAGAGAGTTCTTCAAAGAAGACATCCAAATGGCCAACAGACCCATGAAAAGATGCTCAACATCACTCATCATCAGAGATATGCAAATCAAAACAACAATGAGCTATCACGTCATACCTCTCAGAATGGCTAAAATCAAAAACACAAGGAACAAGTGTTGACAAGAATAAGGAGAAAAAGAAACCCACTTGCACTGTTGGTGGGAATACAAACTGGTACAGCCACTGTGGAAAACAGTATGTAGAGTTCTTAAAAAGTTAAAAACAAAACATCTAGTCTTAATCCCTGGGACCTGTGAATGTTACCTCATGTAGCAAAAGGGACTTTGCGGGGGGGGGGGAGGATTAAGTTAAAATGTGAGGGTGGGTTATCCTGGATTATCCATGAGACCCCTAAATATAATTTAAAATGTCATTTTAAGGCAGTCATCCGATGGCTTGAAGGGCCATGGGCACGTCAGCGGTGTGGCCGCCACAACCAGAAGGCTTGTCCGTGAGCCTGGCCCCTGGCCCACTGCCGCCGTAGCCACAGCCACCACCCCCAAGCTGAGTGCCAGATTTATCACAACTTTGTCAAATTAAAAATTCTTCCCCAGCTTTTAAAACTGGTAAGAGACAGAAAGCTAGCCAAAATGATGAAACTAAAGAACTGTCCTCTAACAAAATTCCAGTAAGAAATCACAGCAACAGAACTGCTCAAAACAGACACAAGCAACATAACTGAACAAGAATTTAGAATGATTATCATAAAATTAATCGCTGGGCTTGAAAAAAGCATAGAAGCTGTCAGAGCAGATATTGATACAAAGAATAGGAACATGCAAAATAGCTGTGATGAGTTAAAAAAGGCTATAAATGAGGTGAATAATAAGATGGAGGCTGTCAATGCACCAATTGAAGAACCAGAGAGGAGAATAGGTGAATTAGAAGACATAGTTATAGAAAAAGAAGAAGCTGAGAAAAAGAGAGAGAAATTGATCCAGTAGTACGAAAGGAGTATCAGAGACCTGAGTGATACAATCAAATGGAACAATATCCATATCATAGGAGTTCCTGAGGAGGAAGAAAGAGAAAAAGGTCCCAAAGGGGTGTTGGACCAAATTATACATGAAAATTTCCCCAATCTAGGGAAAGACATTGAAATTCAAGAGGCATACCAAACTCCCCTAAGACGTAATGTAAACCGACCTTCAGCACAACATACCATAGTGATACTGGCAAAATATAAAGACAGAGAATTCTGAAAGCAGCTAGGCATAAAAAGGCCCTAACATACAAAGAGAAACCTATCAGAGTGGTTACAGACCTATCTATTGAAACTTGGCAGCCGAGAAAGGAATGGCAGGAAATCTTCAATATGATGAACAGGAAGAATATGCAGCCAAGAATTCTTTATCCAACAAGCCTGTCATTCAAAATAGAAGGAGAAATAAAGGTTTTCCCAAATAAGATTTGAGAGAATTCATGACCACCAAACCAGCCCTACAAGAAATCCTAAGAGGGACTCTATGAGGGAAAGGTAGCAAGGAATATAAGGTACCAGAGATATCACTACAAACATGCACTCTACAGGGAACACAGTGATTCTAAACCCACATTTTTCAATAATAACACTGAATGTAAATGGACTGAATGCTCCAGTCAAATGACACAGGGTAGCAGAATGGATCAAAAACCAAAACCCATATATTTGCTGTCTACAAGAGACTCACCTTAGACCTGAAGACATCTTTAGATTGAAAGTAAGGGGATGGAGAAATATCTACTATGTGACTGGACGCCAAAAGAAAGATGGAGTAGCCATAATTATATGGACAAACGACTTTAAAGTAAAGACAATAACAAAAGATGAAGGACATTATTTAATAATTAAAGGGTCTCTACATCAGGAAGAGCTAACAATTATAAACATCTATGCTCCAAATTCGGAAGCTCCCAAATACATAAAACAACTAATCACACACAGAAGCAATCTTATTGATAAGAATGTGCTAATCGCAGGGGACTTTAATACCCCACTTAAAACAATGGATAGGTCAACCAGACAAAAAATCACTAAAGAAACAATGGATCTGAATGGCACAATGGAGCAGATGGAATTAATAGATATATTTAGAAGTCTGCATCCTGAAGCTAGGGAATTCACTTTTTTCTCGAGTGTACATGGCACAGTCTCCAAGACTGGTCACATACTGGGTCATAAAACAGCCCTCCATAAATACAAAGGAATTGAGATCATACCATGCACACTTTCAGATCATAATGCTATGAAACTTGAAATCAACCACAGGAAGAAGTCTGGAAAACCTCCAAAAACATGGAGGTTAAAAACTACCCTACTGAAGAATGACTGGGTGAACCATGCAATTACAGAGGAAATTAAAAAATATATGAAAACAAATGAAAATGAAAATACAACAATCCAAACTCTCTGGGACACAGCAAAGGCAGTCCTAAGAGGAAAGTTAATTGCAATCCTGGCCTATTTCAACAAACTAGGAAAAGCGCCAACACAAAACCTAACAGAGCACCTAAGGAAACTAGAAAGGGAGCAGCAAGAGCACCCCAACCCCAGCAAAAGAAGAAAAATAATAAAGATCAGGGCAGAATTAAACAAGATAGAATCCACAAAAACAATTGAATAGATCGATGAATCCAAGAATTGGTTTTATGAAAAAATAAACAAAATTGATAAATCTCTAGTTAGGCTCCTCAGAAAGAAAAGAGAGAACTCTCAGACAAAATCATGAAGGAAAATGGATCTATTACAACAGTTCCTTCAGAAATACAAGCAACCATCAGAGATTACTATGAAAAATTATATGCCAACAAACTGAACAATCTAGAAGAAATGGACAAATTCCTAAATGCACATGCACTACCAAAATTCAAACGGGAAGAGATAGAAAATCTGAACAGACCCATAATCAGTGAAGAAATCAAATCCACAATCAAAAATCTCCCAATGAATAAAAGCCCAGGGCCAGATGGATTCCAAGGGGAATTCTACCAGACATTAAAAGCAGAGTTAACACCAATCCTTCTCAAATTATTTCAAAAAATAGAAATGGAAGGAAGACTTTCGGAATCATTCTATGAAACATATATCACTTTGATTCCTAAGCCAAACAGAGACCCAACAAAAAAAGAGAACTACAGGCCAATACCCTTAATGAATACAGATGCACAAATACTCAAAAAGAGACTAGCAAATCGAATTCAACAGCATATAAAAAGAATTATCCATTATGATCAAGTGGGATTCATTCCTGGGTTACAAGGCTGGTTCAATGTTCGCAATTTCATCAATGTGATACATCACATTAACAAAAGGAAGGGTAAAAACCATATGATCCTGTCGATAGATGCAGAAAAAGCATCTGACAAAATACAACATCCCTTCTTAATAAAAACTGTTGAGAAAGTTCGGATAGAAGGAACTTACTTAAACATCATAAAAGCCATTTATGAAAAGCCCACAGCTAATGTTATCCTCAATGGGGAAAAACTGAGAGCTTTCCCCCTGAAATCAGGGACACGACAGGGATGTCCACTCTCACCACTGTTGTTTAACATAGTGCTGGAAGTCCTAGCGTCAACAAAAGGAAATAAAAGGCAT
>NC_043705.1:83032082-83055418 GCF_006229205.1 Suricata suricatta
TAGAGAGCCCAGAACTGGACCCACAAGTGTATGGCCAATTAATCTTTGACAAAGCAGGAAAGAGTATCCAATGGAAAAAAGACAGCCTCTTCAACAAGTGGTGTTGGGAGAGCTGAACAGCAACATGTAGAAGCATGAAATTAGACCACTCTCTTACACCATTCACAAAAATAAACTCAAAATGGATAAAGGACCTGAATGTGAGACAGGAAAGCATAAAAACCCTAGAGGAGAAAGCAGGAAATAGCCTCCTTGACCTCAATCGCAGCAATTTCCCTCTTGACACATTCCCAAAGGCAAGGGAGTCAAGAACAAAAATGAACTATTGGGACCTCATCAAGATAAAAAGCTTCTGCAATGCAAAGGAAACAATAAAAAAACCTAACAGGCAACTGACAGAATGGGAAAAGACAGTGGCAAACTGCATATCAGATAAAGGGCTAGTATCCAAAATCTACAAGGAACTCACGAAACTCCATACCCGAAAAACGAATAATCCAGTGAAGAAATGGGCAAAAGATCTGAACAGACACTTCTCCAAAGGGGACATCCAGATGGCGAACAGGCACATGAAATGATGCTCAGCATCACTCATCATCAGGGAAATACAAATCAAAACCACACTGAGATACCACCTCATATTGGTCAGAGTGGCTAAAATGAACAAATCAAGAGACTATAGATGCTGGCAAGGGTGCGGAGAGACGGGCACCCTCCTACACTGTTGGTGGCAATGTAAACTGGTGCAGCTGTTCTGGAAAACAGTGCGGAGGTTCCTCAAAAAACAATCAACAGAACTCCCCTATGACCCAGCAATAGCACTGCTAGGATTAACCCAAAGGGTACAGAAGTGCTGATGCATAGGAGCACATGCACTCCAATGTTCATAGCGGCACTTTCTACAATAGCCAAATCATGAAAAGAGCCTAAATGTCCATCAGCTGATGAATGCATCAAGAAGATGTGGTATATATTCAAATGAAATACTACATGGCAATGAGAAAGAATGAAATCTGGCCATTTGTAGCAAAGTGGATGAACTTGAGGGTGTCATGTTTAGTGAAATAAGTCAGGCAGAGAAGGACAGATATCATATGTTTGCACTCATAAGTCTAACAGGAGAAACCTAACAGAGTTCCATAGGGAGGAGGAGGGGGAAAGAGAGTTGGGGAGAGAGAGGGACACAAATCATGAGAGACTATTGAATACTGAAAATGAATCAATGGCTGAAGGGGGAGGGAGAGGGGGGAGGGGTGATGGTCATGGAGGGGGACACTTGTTGGGAGAAGGACTGGGTGTTATATGGAAACCAATTTGACAATAAACTTTTAAAAAAATAAATAAAAATAAAAATTCTTTCCCCAAATTAAAAAAAAAAATGTCGTTTTAAGATGGAATAGATGCAGAAGGAAAAAGCCAATGTGCAAATTGAAGCAAGATGAAACACTGCTGTCTTTGAAGATGACAGAAGGGAACATAAGCCATGGAATACAAGGAATTCCTCTAGAAGTTGTAAAAGGCAAGATAACATGGCTTTTCAGAAGAGCTACTGGAAGAAGTGCCCTGCTGACACCTTGATTTTGATCCAGTAACAGACCTCTGACCTATGGGGTTATTAAAGAAAAACTACTGTGTGTTGATTTAGACAATCAAGTTTGTAGTAATTTTTATAGCAGCCTTGGAAAATTATTGTCCATACCAAATAACAAGGATGTGATCTAAGACTAGAGTCATATCAAAGGACACCAAAGACAATTTGTAGTTCTCACCCCCCAGAATTAGAAAAATTTGAACTTCATAAGGAGAATAATTACAATAGATTGAAACCCTTCAAATATATTTAAATTCATTAGCTCATACAATTAATATCAAAATTAATTTGATACCATTAGAAGATGGTAAGGGGTAAAGTCTTCATCTGCAAAAATGTTAAATAAATGGAAAAAGATCAAGTATTAAGGATTTCTTCATTGGACAAACTGTATCACTGAACAACCAACTAGTAGATGAAGAGAAGCAGTATTATAACAGTATTTCAACCAATAAATGGAAAATAGGTAATAACATTGCATATTATCATCTGGCAAACTCCAATTTATTAATGAATCTAGGCATAAGGACCAGTGGCTATTACCATCAGAAAAAAGAGACAGCCAAATATTACAAGTCTCCTAGTGACAGAATTCAGCCCCTATTAAGCAGATTGAACCAGATTTCTGGCCAGTTCCAGATTTCCAAGCTCTGGATCCAACTGTCAATTTTCAGGAAACACATAAGATAGAAATATGTGTTTAAATGCACCATGAGTTTGCAATTAGCAGCATCCAGGCTGTGGGAAACTCTACAAGTCAAACAATTCAGGTCTTTCTACAAATGAGGTTGTAAGAAAACAGAAAAAACTGAAGATGGAATTTGTGGATTAAAAAATTTTGAATGAGGGGCACCTGGGTGGCTCAGTCGGTTAAGCGTCCGACTTTGACTCAGGTCATGATCTCACGGTTCATGGGTTCGAGCCCCACATTGGGCTCTGTCCTGGCAGCTCAGAGCCTGGAGCCTGTCTTTGGATTCTGTGTCTCCCTCTCTCTCTGTTCATGCTGTCTCTCTCTCTCAAAAATAAATAAGACATTAAAAATTTTTTAAAATGTTTGAATGACATATCCAATATCTTAAAAAGTGGGAATGACTAAATTATAGTGTCTAGAAAAAATGTGCAGTAGTGATACACTGTTTTTTTAAATTCAACAAGGTGGTAATGTCAGTATAATGGTTATTTTTTTTTGTTGTTGGAAAGAGGTGATTGTGACAGGTTCTAGGCATATGAAAGGCACATGCTGCATTTCTTGACCTGGGGCAATGGTTACAAAGGTGTCTATGCAATTCACTAACTGTATTTGTTTTATATGGTTTCCTCTATTTCACTATAAAATGATTTTAAAAGGACAAAATACAAAAAGCAAGAATGAGCTATAAAGAAGAATCAGTTTTATTATTTATAAGATTGCATTACAGAAATGGTTGATTCTGTTGGGTCCAGGGGACCATTTTATCACTTTTGAGTAGCAAGTATTATGTTTGAAATTCAAAATAAACAACAAAGCAGAAGGAAATCTTTCCAACATATATAATATGCAAAGAATTTATAGTAATAGGATACTAGGAATTTCTAAAATTCACTAAGAAAAATATATCCAGCCCAAAAGAAAAAGAAGAAATGATAAAAGAATGAAATCAATGAATTATCTACATAATTATATAGATACCCAATAAATATATGGAAAGATATTTAACTTTGCTAAGTATCAGAAGAATCCAAACTTTACACAAATTAGAACAAGATTGAATTTTTAATCTCCAATTTAAAAGATTGATAATATTTAGTGTTGGCAGAACTATGAGCAATTGGTTACTGTTATGTCCAGTAGTGGAGATGCAAATAATTGTAGCCATTTTGAAGGGTCATAAGACAGTATCTTCTAAAATTTTAAAGATGTCTACCATTTGACCACTTCAGATGAAGTGTCACTTCAAGGTATCCATTCTTCAGGAATAGGCACAAGATATATGTATAAAGATCACTGAAAAACTGTTTGTAAAAGTGAAAAAGAGCAAACAACATAAATATCCCTTAATAGGAAAATGATGAGCTATACAACTACTTTGTGAGTATAATACAATAGATAACAAGAATGAGACAGATCTGTTTACTATATGGATTCCCAAAATTGTTTTATGTGAGGAAAAAAGCAAAAATCAGAAAACATGTACAATATAAAACCCCCAAAAGAATCCTACATATTTTCACATGACATTTATGTACACAGAAAAAATATCTGGAAGGCTACACAGCAAACCCTCAACTTGGGACAGGAAATAGGAGATGGTAGTGAAGAAAGCCTTTTGCAAAAGGAGGAGGAGGGGAGGGGGGAGGAAGTGAATGGGGGAGGTGAAGGGGAGAAGGCACCGATATAGAGAGGACCAGTTCCAGCTCAGATGCCCTTCATGTCCTCTGTGGCCCTGCACGCTATGTGAACACCCACAGCCACCAACATCCTTGCTCGAGGGACAGGTCTCGGTCCCCCTCCCCTGACAGTACATCATGTATTTATCCTCACTAGGGTTTCAGCTCCATGAAAGCCTGAACTGGTTGTGTGTTGGTGTTTACCCACCATCTCAACTCACATATTGATTGCACATCTTGTGAGAGACCGAGCAGGAGCCCTGCTAAGCCACTCCTGGGCTGCTGACCCACAGAAACTGAGAGGTAATAGATGTGTTTTAATTTAAGCCATTAAGCTTCTCATAATATTGTTTTGCAGCATAGAAAACAAAAATGCAGTTTCATCCATTAAAGGCTACTCAAAAGTTGAAAGAAAAAATGGTCTTCTTTTGCTTTTTGTCTGTACTTTTTATGTTGACTGGTTTATGTATTTCTTGTATATTTAAAAGACAAACAAGAATTGCCATTTAAATGTTTCCCAATAAACTTCGGTTTCAGGGTTTCTGGCTGGTTCAGTCGGTGAGCATGCAACAACTCTTTGTTTTGGGTTTGTGAGTTTGAACCCCACACAATGTGTAGAGTTTACTTAAAAAATGTTTTTTAATAAACGTCAGTTTCTTTACCTCTACTTATTTGGATTTATTATTGTATTGTACTTATTGCTTCCATTAGGCTTATACCTGGATTGGATTATACCTGGATTAAAACCAGAGACTGATTTTTCTGAAATATCTGCAATATGACAATGCCACACCCTTAGGGCCCACACTATTTACTAATCACAAACCAACAACTAGCTGAATCCCGGTTCCCGGCACTCATTTCTTCCAGTGGAGAAACAATGAATAAGAAATACTTGTGTGCACATATCATGAACACAACATATATTTCAGAAGATGAGAAAAGCTATTTAGATCATCTGGTTTGGTACTTTTATTTTATACAAGAGAAAATTAAAACCCAGAGAGCCAAAATGACTTTTCCAAAATTACATATCCCAACATATTGTCATCATTGGTTTAAATGTTTATCTCCTTCCATGCAGGGATTGTGACTTATTCATCTTAAAATTTCAGTATGTAGCACAATACCCAATACATGGTAATAACTCAACGAAGGTTTGAAGATAAACCAATGAAAGTCTAACGAAGTTAAGATTTAACTCCATTTGTTTATCTAACAAATACTCATTTAACTCTATGGGCCAATCACTCTTCTCGGCCTTGGCCAAACTCTACAAAACAAAAACTTACAGTTTATTGCAGCTAGGTATGGGCAGATAAATCGAAAAGTAGTAAGTGTTATGGCAGGAACTTTTTGAAAGGGTGATAATGTCGTGGACAGTGGATGAATGGCTACAGTATGTTGCATGGTAAGGCAAGGCAACATAAGATTGCATAGTTCAGTGGGTTTTTTTACCCACTTATGATTCCTAGGAGAAAAATTATACCAGTCTACCTATATAAGAAATATACAGATTTTATGAAAATATGGGCCTTTTAAAAGAATTGCATTATATCCTACTGTCTTATGTGTCTCTTCTACTCCAGAAAATTTTAAGTTTCTTATTGATATCTTTAGGCATGGATCCTCAAAATAATTTTTTAAATTTAGTTATTTCTCTAAGTCTGTGAAATAATTAATGATATTTAAACAAACTCTTAATTAAGAACTAGCATTTATAACTTAAAGAATTTAAGATGTGTGCCTTTGCAACTCGAATAATCACTTTCTTACTTATGTCTTAATGTGTAAATAGGGCTTTTATTCTCTCTCAAAATAAACGGAACAAAACTGAGATTGTTCTTTTTCATGTTTAAAATTTTTTATTAAAATATAGTTAACAAATAATATTAGTATCGGGTATACAATATAATGATTTGACAACTATATACATTATTCAGTGCTCCCCACAATAAATGTAGCTGCCATCTGTCACCATACAAAGTTATTTTAATATTATTACTCTGTTCCCTATGCTGTACTTTTCATCCCTGTGACTTATTTATTTCATAACTGGAAATTTGTACCTCTTAATCTCCTTCATCTATTTGCCCATCCCCCACCTTCCCGCCTTCTGGCAACCACTACTTTGTTCTCTATATTTACAAATCTGTTTCTTTCTTTTGTTGTTGCTGTTGTTTATATGTTCTTAGTATAACCAGATTTTAAGTGTATCATCCCGTTGCTTACAAGTCTCAGCTCAGGCCCCAAAGTTAAAGACAGTGGGTATTAAGAGCTGATATACCAAAGCTGAGCTGCCAGACTATTTACACTGAATTCACCATCATTCTGGCTCTACCATCACACTGGCACACACCAATCACCCACCGCAACCACCCTCCACCTATCTATGACAGAAGATGAGAACAAGGAGAGAGGGCATCAGTGCTAAGTCAAGAGGCCTCACAGGCTCCAGCATAGGCCTGAAGCAGAGCATGGGGGAGGGAGACCTTGGGAGAAACTGATCATTTCCCCCAGGAGTCACAGAGCTTGGTTACTACCATCTGTTGAATACATCAGCTGGCCCTGATGGAGGGTGAGGGGAGCCCTGGTGGAGAAGGCACACACCCACCAATGGCAGGCAAGAGCGCGGTCCACAGGCAACTGGCTCCCCCAGAAGGAGGGTGCAGTGGACCACCAGAGGCCGGACCTGGGAGCAATCAGAAAGCATCAGCCCGACAATCACCTGCACCAAGGAACTGAAGATGGAAGGTTCCCTACAGTAAAGCTGCCTAAGAACTCACCAGAGTGCCCTGTGAAAGGAAGAAAGAACATTTAGGCAAATGCCATGCAGTGACACCAACACCAGCTTGGCCAGTTTATACTACCAGGTCCCCTGCCCCCACTGTGGTTCTTCCAGGGTGAGGAGGGTGGGAAGAGCTCAAAAAACTTCAAGAAGAGAACAAAGAGGTGAAAACCCCAGGAGAGGTGAAAACCCCAGGAGGGGTGATCAACAGGCGAACTGTGCTCCCCTTGCCCAATATGGGTTTCCAAGCCTGGGTCAGGAGCAGGTGGCAAAGTTTTTAATTGGGTAAGAGACAGATGTTTGGATTTAGACAAGACAGAACTTTCTAACATTTAAACTTGAGACTGTCTTTAATTCCTGGGGAATGCCTATAATTCTCTGATATCTGCTCAAGACAGCTTCCTGGAGTGGAGAAGCTGGGTGGACATCAGTCAAAAAAGGCTCAAGGACAAAGTAAAAATAATGAAATGAAGTTATTTCCTGCCGGCATCCTACCAATGAAATAGTTACATGGTAACATTTCTGGGTCCAGTACAGTGAAGCTACACTCTGGAACTCTTCAGGAGAGGGAACCACCAGATAGTGAGGACTGACCCTGTACCCTCAATGTCAGTCTTTGTCTTTACAACCAAACAATGATAAAGTAAGGATTCCTACATTCTGAATCTTGCGGATGAGGAAACTGAGGCTCAGAACATTTATGCAAATTGCCCGAGGACATGGCCAATAATGATGATGGGTAGAACATTTGCTGAGTGGCATGTACCAGCTCTGTGCTAAGAATTTTACATGCATTTCTCATTAAATCTTAACGATACCCTGTGAAGTAAGTTCTACTATTAAGCCTAAGACAGGAAGTCAAATTTGGGTCTTTCCTGCTTCCTCCTGTTTTACCATCCTGGGCAGCCTGCTACTCAGGAAGCCAAAGAGAAGTTCAGTGCAAGAACTCTCCTCTCACCTGCTTCAGTGTAGGGAAGGACAAGGTCTCAAAGGCATCCTCACAGTGAAAAAAAATGTGTTCTAAATTTAATGCCCACTTTTCCTTTCATGTCAGGAGCAGGTAGTTGCAACAAAATTGCAGAATAGAGTAGATTTTACTCACTATCCATTTGTAGCCCAAAATTACTTGATTCATACCAATAGTTGCTGGGTTGTTTTAAAAATACTCATTTTCTCTATTTAAAGCTGTCAGACACAAACTCTTGGGTTGCAGCCTGATGTAAAATTAACTACCAAGCATATTTCTACTGCCAAGAATAAAAACTTAGAACCATAAAATGTGGATGATTTACTGTGCTATAGTTAACTTTATAGTTAGCATTAGTTTCTTTCCTAATATCAGGAATATTATTCCCAGAGAAACATATTTCCAGAAGTCATTGAAACTGTGCTAGGTGGAAAGGAAGGATAAACAGTTACAGTGCACAAGTACACAAATTATACAAGTCAAAAGGACAATGGAGCAGGCAGGAAGATGATCAGCCTGGTTTTCTTGGAGTGGTGTAGAATGTGGGATTTGTAAATCTTAGTTACGATGGTACTGAATCTACAAAGACAGCATCAGGAATCACCTCAGCCCTTTATTTTTAGCTGCAAGGCAAGGTTATATTCTGCTCTGTTTCAATAATGAAATGGAATTTGCTTTCTATTTTCTAAGCTCTGCTTTAATTAAGAAATCCCACTATGGAGACTTCAGTTAATTTTTAGAAATCAATTGTATAACCAAATCTGTGTCTCCTCCTCCCTGTGGCTGAGAATGTTTTAGCAAAATGTATTCTGTGGCCAACAATCTTTCATTCCTTTGCTGTATCAGGACTTGTTTTTGGGGTCCCTAGCTCATGAGATATGAGGACATACTTAGGCTACTATGGAAGTGGTCTTCAGGGTAGTCGATAAGAAAAATGGAGGATGATAAAAGACCTAAAGGTCTTTGTCAAATCTGTCAGAACTTTGACAGATTTCCAAACCACTTTTCACTTCTTGGAGTTTGCTCGTGTTATTATCTTGTTTATTTTCCCCTCATGGTGATTAGTTTTTAAACCATTAAAATAAAAGATGCTGTGTTCTGTTTTTGGGTCCAGAAAGCAAAAGAGTGCTAGAAAGGTTGCATCTGAATCCTCAGCCAGAATCATGGAAAGAGAACACACACACACAGAGTGTATATGTACCAACATCATCAAATAAAAAAGGATTCCAGGCTTGGTAAAAAAAAAAAAGGAAAATCTTCAAGGAAGAATACCAGAGCCCTTGGAACAGACGTGAGTGAGGCTGGAGTGAGAGAAGGGAATATCATGTCAGAGCGGTTACAAGTGCCTGATCTAAAGGGCTGCCAACCCTTGCTATGCTTTTGCTTTTGGAGACAATGTGGATGGGTTTGCATTTAGGTGAAGCACCAGGCCAGTCAGCATACCCAACCCAGCAAGGTCATGTTACACAAAAATGTTTTTAATTGACCTGAAAGAGGTATGGCCAGACCGCCTATCCCCACTTAGAGAATTTGATAAAGAATGTCTCTGGTCCCATCAAGCGAACCCACAAAGCCCCCTTAAACTGAAGAGCTAAGTGACTTTCCATGACTTAGTGTGTTGAACAGTTTCAAAATCAAAGAAAAACAGAAACCAGAAAAGTGAGTAGAAGGAGAAATGACAACCGACTGAGTCATCATATAGAGAAGTTCCCTTTCTAGGGAAGTTCCAGCCATTTTTCCTCCCAGGAGCAAGCCCTCAAAAGAAAGGAAAAAGAAAAGATTAATGTAATTTGCATATTCATATTTGGAACAACTTTTGAAAGCTTCAACAAAATGGCCGCAGAAACCTGAATAAACACAGACAATTTTTAAAGTAATGACTGCTCCTTTCAAGGCAGTCTCCGAAGCAACACGGGTGTAGTACTGCAGGGAATGGTTCAGCAATCCATAAAAACAATCCCACTTATGGAAGCGGGCGCTACTCAGGCATCACAAGAAACAAGGAAACATGCTCTATTTCTGAAGGATGCATGGTGTGTGTGTTGGCATTTTTACTGGATTACTCCATCTCTAATCTTCAGTGACATCGCATTGTCTAAATCTAGGCCTCTTTTCCCCCTTACCACATTTTTCTTATGTCACATTTGCTCTTGGGTCAACATGAATGCTGCTGCGCAGAAACACACATGCTGGTAATTATATTTTCCTTACTGTGTGTTTCTTCTCTGTTGTGGATTACTTCTTATGATCTTTGTCACAAAGCCAAGCAAATCAGATTTATGTTCATGGAAATATAACAAGAATTTTGGAAATGTTGGTAATTGATCCCACATGTTCTATTCACTTAGATTCATAAAGCTGCATGGGAATTTCAAGAGATCATCTAGGGACTTTAGAGATGGAACTTTATATATACTCATGTCATTAACTAATGTTCCAGAAGGAAAGATTGCCTGAGCAGAGGAGTGATTTCTCTCCTATCAGAGAGTTCTCAATATTCAGCCTGAGCCCCCTTTTGTGTAAAAGAATACATGATTTGCAGATAAAGGGAATTCTGAGGTCCCCCCTTTGAAGGTACGAGGAGTCAACTGGCAGCCATCACTGAACACCTTTAAAAATTCTGGTATCTAGAGAGATTGATGACACCAGAATTCTAACCAATTAAAAGCACACAAACATCAATGAAGCATTTAAAAGTAGTCATTATTGTTTCCTAAATGTACTGATGCAATCTAAAATAGAGCAGCCTGAGTGTGCTTTCTGCACGGTTGATCTACAAGGACTGGTCTGCTCAGTTACTCTTCAGTCAGGAAACTGGTTTTATCATTTAGCCTCCCAGACATTGTTTGCCTGAGGAAACTAAACATGTTCACAGTCTTTTAGGCCAGCCCACTGCTGTTCAGTTTCCATAGTTAAACTGTTCTAACTAGGTGCTTGTTCATCTAATTTTTAAGCCCCTTCAGAAACAGTAATCGCATAACCTTCTCCTTCTACTAAAATGCTTCCTATCTTCAAATTTACTCTTCGGGTTACTACTAAACCCACTATAATGAGGGCAGAATTATCATGGCAGCAGACAGACTTTGTTCACTGATACATAATTGCCAGTGCAGGGTAGGCAGGAAAGAGACAGCAGTAGGAAATGAAGAAGAGTATTAGGAATAGTTCATGAGTGCATGGCACACATTAGTGGTTCTCAAAGTGTAGCCTGTATCAGAATCACCTGGGGGGCTCATTAAATAGCTTGCTGGACCCACCTCAGAGTTTCTAATTCAGTAAGTCTGGTGTAATATAATGCCTGAAAGCTTGCATTTCTAAAAATTTCCCAGAGATGCTGACGCTGCTGGTCTAGAGACCACATTTTAAGAACCACGGGCCTACAGTATTTTTTCCTGCAAAAAGTCTTAGCTTCCTGAGACACAGGAATGTATGCAATATAAAGACAGAAAAACCTTAGGAAAAAAATATTTGCTTTCCTTTCTCCTAGAAACATGTTTCACATACCATAAGGATTAGATCTGCAACCATTTGTTTCCCTAATGATGGAGCTAATTGCTTTCATCCAAAAAGACCCCAAAGGGTTACAGCCCAGACTGGAGTGTTATCTCCCTAGGTATTTACATTTCAAGGAGGAATGAGCCCCAGAATTTGCAGACATCTCTTGGTGGTAAAAGCCAAGACACACAGGGCATTCTGGCTCCTGGAGGGATTTTATTTATAAACCAAAGGGTTGGAGTGAGGATTCAGGCCCATTATGTTTCCAAGGAGACAGGAATGGGGGGGTGGGGACAGCTGCCTCCCTCCCCATTAGAAGCAGAGAAAAATAATTTTCCTCGTCTCTCACCTCTGAAGTGTCCAGCCACTCAAGTAGGATTATTTGGCCTTTTATCATATTGCCCAGAGATGAGTTCTGGAGCTTGAAGAGCTGACACACTTTTAAAACCTCTCTCCTACCTAGAACACTTTGTGTACACATTTAGTATAAAATTAATAAAAACTAATATTAAAAACCCAACAGCATCTCAATGTTAAATGAGCTCTACTATGATTAGGATGCCCAGCATCTCTTGATAAGAGTCAGGAGTGCACCCAATTGATTCTATAAAAGGAATGTTAAGAAATTTTATCCAAATGATTTCTATCTTGTAGAAAAAAACAACCCCCTATGTTACAGTTTATTGCATGTTAGGCTGTTAACCAGTTTCCAAACTAACAGCAATCTCGTTCTAATATCCTCTTATTAAATTGCCTATAAATGCTTAGTTTCTCAAAATTCTCTTGCAATCAGTTTTCCATCTTACTGGTTGCTTCGATAACTGAGGAGTTGAGTAAAATTATTGATAGCTGTTTAGATTTGTATGAGTTATGCTTTTAACTTTTTGAAAATTATTATTTATGGGAAGGCTTAACACCAACAGTCCAACAGAGCCTGTAGCAGCCGGGCCTGCCCCTGCTCTGTGTTGCTGTTGCACCTCCACTATGGACTCATGGAAGTTCTGTCCATCTTCTCAACAAAAATGACTCCGTTTACTTGGGCAAGCACCATCATCCCTCTTTCAACATCAGTGTGCACTCTACTCTGCTTGAAATGGGGGGAAACTCTAACCCTCACATCAGCTCCTTGGCAAAAAAATCTTCCTAGAGCTTCTATGTAGCACCATTCTAGGCACTCCTGGACAGTCACATAAAATTCCATTTAAATGTTACCCTCTGGAGTTGTGTAATGTGGGTGGCTCTGGGTAGATTCCAGGGAGAATTGTCTTGGGAGTATTTCTATTTTATCCATACTCATTGAGCCTGTAGTTGTATGATTTACCCACTCATCCAGAGTAAAAACAACTATTCTAGGCCTACATCTGGGATTATACAACTAATAAAGAAAGTAGGTGATAGGCTTCTTACAGGTATATAATGAGCCTCAGTCTTTTCCATTTTCTTGCTTTTATGCAGAATGTCATCTCCTTTTCTGTATAATAAAATACAATCCGTCATCTATTGCCTCTCGAGCACTGAAGAAACACAAAGGTCCACAAACGCAGTGCAAGCTCTACTGGTTCCTTTCCAAAACACTTTTGCCTCAGAAGCAACTTCTGGTTCTCCTCACCAGCTAGATATACGGCTTGTGTGCATGGTGTGTAGGGTAACGGCCCCTGGTAGGAATGGCCCTGCTGAACTGCTGCTGGTGTGACAGCACTGACCTACATTGTAGTCAAGATACTCAACAACCCTCAGAGATGCATCATGACGCCACAGGAGAACTCTGTGGAGAATATCGTTCATTACACTACACCGTGTCATCTCCATTATGGCTCCAGGAAATACCTGCCTGTCGCCAGCCTCAGAGGTACTTCTGTACCTCCAGAGGCAAAAATGTGTTATATCTTACATACCACTGACTCCATTTATTTCTTTTCCGAATAGCTTCTAAAACATCAGACACAAACTTGAGACCCTTTGTGGGTCTTTGTGGTTGGCTTTTTAAAAAATTAATGTTATTTCTTGCTCAATTTTAGTATCCATGTCTCTGTGTTGCTTTGTCTGTTTTTCTTCAAAACTATATTATCTTGCTTCCTCCACCACCCCCTCCCACATACACACACATGCTCATGAGCACATGCACAGTGGCAAGTATCTGAACTTAAAGATCTTTCTGGAACAAGGCAGGCAGCGGAAGAAGGAAATTGTGAATTCTCTAAGGATAAGAGTTAGTACTCTAGCTGTTGGTTCACTTAAGCCCTCATTATTACTCACACATTTTTCTGCCTATGATTCACCATGCCCTGTATCTTCCAAACCTTTCTTTCCCACCTTTATCACGAGCAGTAATCAGCTTCTCCACCTTTCAGTAAATTTTTGAGAAATACAGTTCTGATATTAGGGAATTCTTTCAGTGTTGGCAAGAAACTGGAATGTATTGGTTAAGGGGAATCATTTGTTTGGGGAGAAGTGGTTTTTTGAATTAGTGGTCAGTAATTTGTATATTCATGTCTCTGTGCAGCAAAAGTAAAATTTATTACTGCAGAATATGTTTCTGATTGTGTTTTAAACTTTCACTGGCCACCAGCTGCATATGAAGTACCAGAAACATGAGCATTAGACCTAATTACAGCCCAGTGGGCATGCTGCCTAAAATGGTCATCTTCTTACTTCTGTCTAATATAATTTTATTTGTTTGGCTTACCCTGTCAATTTAGGTTTTATGTGTCATTTCATATCCATTGTTATTTTTAAAGGCCTATACATATGTCACAAAGAAAAGGAAAATCAAATTTCACAAAGTATCTGAGTCCCAATTTTGTTATAAATTCTGAGATTTCTCTAATAATGTATCTAGAAAATTGGAATAATAGTTAGCTTTTGTAGATTTTAATGTTGCAAATTTTAGATGTTAAATTTTTGCTTTAATTCTTATTATTCCCAGGAATTCAAGAAATTTGGAAATCACTCCTACAGGAACATACTTCACTAATGCATGATAATTTCTTGTCTATCATGATTACTCTTGGAAGAGCAGGGACAGGGTGAAGGTTACTCTTTCCTTCAAAAGGGGCTCTGGTACTGGGTTTTACTCTTTGTGAGGCTACCTAAATATTTGTTAACTGTGAAAGGAAGACACACCTTTCATCATTTTGTCTCTGCTGCCCCTGGATGCTCACATTGTGCTGCTCCAGCTCTAACCCATGCTCCCTCTCAGCTCTCTGTATTCTCTGGTTTATACGCAGATAACCTAAGGGGGCAGCTTCATTAGTACCAAACACGTGAAGGGGGGTGGGGAAGCAGCAACCCCTCTTACTTTATTTAGACTTCACAAAGGCTCACAAAGACAGTAAGGTAGAAAGCAATTACAGGGCTCAAATGGATAGTTGGAAAAGTTCCCACACCAGAACAGTAATGTAACCTGTGTACTATAACTCATCCTCCCTACCCCTAACCCCTAGGACTGGATCAAGAATTCATACTTTGTGTTGGCTATTTCTAAAAATTCCAGATAAGTGACAGACATCTGGGCATGCTTCCTTTCTTGCAAATCCAAAAATGAAGGGACTGAAATGTAGCACCCCCCCACCCCTCCCACGGAGATATGTGAGTCACTCCAAAGCATCAGGAAAGTTTCTATTCTGGCAAAATGTCCACTCTCCCCTCCTTGCCTCATCTTCACAGCAGTTAGGAACACACTGAGAAGCTTCTGGTTATTTATTCCTGGTGTATACAGACCACATGCATTTACTTAACCTACCCTTCCACACCCCACTAAAATGACATGGAGGTATGAAAAAAACCTATGTCTTGTATTAGTTTCCTGAAGCTGCTATAACAAATTATCACAAATTTGGTGAGCTAAAACAGAAGAAACTAGTTTCCTCACAATTCTACAGGCTAAAAATCTAAAAGCATATCACTGGGCAGAAATCAAGATGTCAGCAGGGCCTCTGCAGGCTTTGGAAGAAAAGCTATTCCTTGCCTCCTCCAGCTTCTGGTGGCCATTAGCATTCCTTGGCTTTTGACTGCACGACTGCATCACTAATCACTGCCTCTGTGGTCACATTTCTTTTCCTTCTTCTGTCTGTAACAAATCTCCCTCTGCCTTCCTCTTATAATGGTACTTGTGATTGCAACTAGGGCCCATCCAGGTATCCAGGGTAATATCCCATTTCAAGGGCTCTAACTCAATCACAGCTGCAAAGTCTTTGCCACATAAAGGAACACTCAGTTTCCAGAGATTAAGACATGGATGTCTTCTTTCTTTTCAAGTTTATTTATTTATTTTTGGGAGAGTCAGAGAGGGGCAGAGAGAAAGGGAGAGAAAGAACCCCAAGCAGGTGCCACGCTGTCAGCACAGAGCCTGATGCAGAGCTCGAATCCACGAACTGGAGATCATGACCTGAGCTGAAATCAAGAGTCGGTTACTCAACCGACTGAGCCACCCAGGTGCCCCAGGATATGTGTATCTTTTGAAGGAGCCATTATTCAGCCTAATAAGATACCGGGGAAGTAATCAACAGAGTCCAAGAAAGCACAATGTTTTAGAAGAATAAAGTAGATGGAAGAGTGGGAATTGCTGTAACATCACAGGGGAGGGGGGATACTAACAAAAAGTGAACAGCTGCATCTACTTAGCATCCCTCTCCCAACCTCACAGGAGGGCAGCAATTATTCTCTGGAGACATAAAGGTCAGGAAGGACTCACAGTCAGGGCCATGAAGGAGGATGGAGGAGAGGAATATGGCATAGGATGAAAACTAGGAAAAACTCAAAGTCTCCATAACAAACTAAAGGGTTTGTAACCCCCTTCCTCTAATTTACTCCCAAAATGCCACCATATAGCCCAAAGTCATGGAAGTGAGGGATTCTTTCCTAGGAGAAAATGAGCAATTTCAGAAAAATGCACCTACAAATAACATTTGTGGGCATCCAAATGAAAAGACCAGCTCCTTCCCTTAGGTCCTATAGCAGCAGTTCTCATTTTTTTTTGGTCCCAGAACCTCCTTATACTTCTAAAATTATTGAAGGCCCCAAGGAGCTCTTGTTTTGAAAATTATAGCTATCAAATTTTACCACTTTAGAAACGAAATTAGGAATTTTTAAGAATACTCATTAATTCATTTCAAAATAACAATACAAAACTCCAACATAATATATATAACATACTTTTATGGAAAATAACCAATTACACAAAACAGATTTAGTGGGAGAGTGGTATTTTGGTAACCTCTTTAATGTCTGTCATAATAAAATACATCTGGGTTCTCATATCTGCTTCTGCATTTGATTTGTTGCAACATATTGTTTTGGTTGAAGTAGATGAAGAAAATGCAGCCTCACACTAATATAGAGCTGGACAATCTAAAATAATTTATAGCATTTTCAGATAATTATGGGTTGAGACCATACCACAACTTTAAAAGTTATAGTTTCTTAAAGGTTAATTGCAAGGTAGAATCTGAAACTATATCCCTAAACTTTTTGTACTCTGTTATATTGAAGTCCATTGGTCTATTCTGCACTTTGAAAGTTTCTTTTAGCCATGCATGATTTGGTAATGCCATGTTTCTATCATTTCAAAACTCTTTACTCACTGAGGTATACAGATTTTCCAAATGTTGACACATTTCATTATATGATATCAAAAGAAATCACACTTGTTGATATTACCACTGATCTCATCAGAAGATTCTGTAACTATTGGTAAGCTTTTAAGTTCCCAATGGCCAGTACATGTTCTCCAAATTCCTGATTTTTCTTGAAAGCCTGAATTTTATCATTGGCAACAAATATTGTCAGTTGTTCTCCTTAAATGACAGGCTCACTTTGCTTTCAAAAACTGTCTGCCAAATACTCAAGTCTGACTAACCATAGTTTGTCATTCATTCTTTCAAGTAAAAATGGTTTCCATGGGGGGAAAAATGGCGACTTCAATTCTCACCTGAAACAATTGCACTAATGCTTTTCCTTCAAACAATCATTGTGCTACAGTATTTGACAGAAGTGTCATTAGGCGTACTTGCTATTTTCTCACAAATATTATAAGGTGTGTATTTTATCTGTAAGTTTTACTGTTTCACTAAGGTCAACCTTAAGTGAAACCAGCTTACTTTTACAACAGCATGTGATGGCAAAGAATACTGGTACAGCTTGGTGCCATTTTCCTTTGTTCATGCAAAGATTTCAGCAGTTTTATCCGTTAGTGTTTTGCACCACCAATGGAAAGGCAAATGAGACCTGGTATTAATATGTGAACTCCTGGCAAGTTTCTCTAGGTCCTCAGGGTCCTTAAACAATACTTTGAAGAACATTGTCTTATAATGAAATGAACAAACCCGGTCTTCATTGTGCGTTTTAGTTGCTTATGTAAAAGCATGAAGAGTTAATTAAGAATTATGTTCAGGATGGAGTTCTCCAAACTCAGGCTCAGTGATTCACTCAAAAAACTCATAGGACTAGTAAAGCTGTCACACTCCTAGTTATACTTTATTACAATAAAAGAACACAGATTAGAATCAGTAAAAGGAATATGTATATGGGGCAAAGTCCCAGAAAAGCCAGGCACAACCATCCAGGTTTTCTCTTTCAGGGGAGTCATATAAGAATGCACTTAATCTGGGGCCTCTGGGTGGCTCAGCAGGTTGAGCAGCTGACATCGGTTCAGGTCATGGTCTCACAGTTCATGAGTTTGAGCCCCACATGGAGCTCTCTGCTGTCAGTACAGAGCCTGCTTCGGATCCTCTGTCTCCCTCCCTCGACCCCTCCCTCAAAAAGAAACAAGCATTTAAAATTTTAAAAAAGAATGCATATAATACTCCCAGCAATGATATGTGACACATGTAAAGTGGTGCCAACCAGGGAAGCTCACCTGAAGCTCTGGTGTCCAGGGTTTTCATTCGAGGTCAGACAAGTAGTACATGTATGACTGACCTCAGCTACTCAGATTTCAACCTCCTTCCTCCAAGAGCAAAACCAGGAATTTATCATAAATCACATTGTTAGCATAAACTATTGGATTGCACTGGATTGTGGCCCAAGACCTCAAACATACAAAATCAATCTTATCAGGCATAGGAAATCAATCTTATATTCCAAGGGCTCAGCATTTATCTTCCAGAAGCCAACCAAGAACCAGTCTGGAAGACAGGCCTTTCTTTGAGATTGGTGAGGTTTAATGCAGCTCTGCTAAGTTAACCCTTTCCTGCTCAACCTACCTCCAACATGAAAGAAAAAGATAAAGACCAATGACTAAAAGGAACATAGAAGAGACAGAAACAAAGCAAATGCAGAGAAAATTTCACAGAAGTTATAAATAATATCTTCAGTGAGACAGAAAAAAGATATTGCTACACAATGATCAGAGGATAAGAAAGAGCTCTTGGAAACTAATCATAATAAAACATCCAAAATAAAGAAATCAATCAAATGGTTGAAAGTTAAAATAGAAGACATCATTGAGAAAGTAGAGCAAAAAACTAGAGTCGGAAAATATGAAAAGAATGGTAAAAAAAATCCTCTAGAACTGATCTACACTGGTCAATGAATGACAGGAGTACTAAAATGAAAGAGCAAGCAGGAATAGATAAAAGAAGCAATACATTTCCCCAGAACTGAAAAAGAAGAGTCTCCAGTTTGAAAGAATCAACCAAGTGACAAAAGCAATGATAGAATATGGATCATTTGAAAATTTCAGAATGCCAGAGATAATGAGAAGATCCTAAAAGCTTCTAGAGAGAGAAAGCTTGTCAATACAAAAGAATGAAAATGAGAATGGCACCAAATCTCACAATAACAATACCAAGTGTTAAAACACAGTGGAGTGATGCTTCAAAATCTAAGTAAAAATATTTTTTCTACCTAAAATTCTGTTCCAACCCAAAATATCATCAAGTGTAAAGGTAAAATAGACACAGTTTTGACAGAAAAGGGTTTTTTAAAATGAATATATTGGGGTGCCTGGGTGGCTCAGTCGGTTGAGCGTCCGGCTTCGGCTCAGGTCATGATCTCACAGTTGGTGGGTTCGAGCCCCGCATCGGGCTCTGTGCTGACAGCTAGCTCAGAGCCTGGAGCCTGTCTTGAGATTCTGTGTCTCCCTCTCTTTCTGACCCTCCCCTGCTCGCACTGTCTCTCTCTGTCTCTCAAAAATAAATAAAAGATATTTTAAAAAAATTTTTAATAAAATAAAATGAATATATTATGCACTCTTCTGAAGGATAGGCTTTAGCAAACAAGAGTTAGTCAACAAAGAGAAATTCATAAATTCCAGGCTCCAAAAAAGGGGCTCAAACAAAGGAGAAAAGAAAAGACCAGTAGGAGCATATGCATCACTGTCTTCCAGACCATACAACCTCTGGTATACATACATAGGTATGTCATAAAACCTCCTTTAACTCTCAAAAATGTTCGGGTTTGACAATAAATTACATGGTCATTTTAATTATAAGCCATTGTATTATCAAACGGTTTAGCTAATAGAAGATGAATGGGGTTACTTCCCACTAATGTTCACCACGGGTGTCTCTTCTTTTTGCCTTCATTACAAGGTCGATGCTGAAATAAAAGACCCTCACTGAGACATGCTGATTTTGTAGCAGAAGGAAAAGAATGATGGCAGGACCACAATATAGCTCCTGCTTTGAAGTGGTATATACCACTTTCACTCACATCTTATTGGCCAAAGCAAGTTACAAGGCCAAACATGATCACTGAGTTTAGGATTAAAAACCACCCATAGTGTGGGTTCCAGTAAGGAGAGAATCTGTTGCAGTTGGTGGGAGTAAATTATTTTTGAAAATAATTTACTTTACTACAAGTATTTAGAATTACTTAGTTTTAAAATTCTGTATATGTTTAACTTTAATAAAAATAAAAACTTTATTTTAAAGTAGTAATTCATGAAAAGTCTGGATTCTTGTCCAGGGAGCAGTCATTTTTGGATAGCTGTGCATTAAATCCTGGCATTATTCCTCAATACAGAACTAATGTTTTTTCATGGAAGTTATAAGTAATACCAGGGCTCTCTAAGTGAGCAATGTAGATCATTAGGAAAAACTCCACTCACTAGTGACTTACCAAATGACAGCCATAAACTTTCAACACAGCCAGGTAGTGACAAGTTGACCTAAATTTGCACCTTCATTCATTCCTTCATTCAGCACACATGTACTAAATATTGGAAATCCAAACTCAATTAAGATTACATAACTGCCTACAAGGAGCTAACCCTAAATCTTGTTGAAGAGAAAGATGTGAAAATCCTGATGATATATTTGGATGTATACCATCATATTTTTTTACGAAGTACTTTGTGAGAACTGTTGGGTTGACCTCATTCACTGGTCTATATCTCACTATCTTCTTCCTGCTATGGCCTGGTTGAGGTACTTAGAAATGTCTGTTAATGTTTAAACTATATGGCATTTCTACTAAGTGGTTAAGTGACCAAATATTCTACAGTGATACACCTTTTCTTAAGTTTCATGCTAAGTAATCATGTCATGCTATCAATTCAGAACAACTTTCTCTGACAGTCACTGCCAAATAGCATAAAGGAACACAGAAGCACCATTGTAGGAGTTGCCTTTTCCCAAAGAAAATCTCATTCCAATTAAACCCATTTACAGAAAAATCCTGATTAAGGGAACCTAAATTTCACAATTGTAAAATCCCAAATTACCAGCTAATGTGTAAATTTTCAGTGGTAAGCAAATATAAATAAATAAAGAAAGAAAGAAACAAACAAATAACAATAATGACAAAGTAGAATGAAAGTGTAGTTATAGCATCTTATATAAAAGCATAGGGTAGGGGGAGGAGCCAAGATGGCAGAGAGGAAGGGAGCTCTGTAAACTTCGACCATCCCATCTATCAAACTGAAAAGGACATTACTCTTATCTGCAAGAGCGGAAGGAGAAAATACAGACTCCAGAAAGAAGACAACCTCAAAGATGACTGAGTGAGTGAGTGCAAACTGCGGAGATTGGAAAACGGGCCAGCCCGAGAAGGGCAGGGGAGGTGGGAGCCCCAGCCCAACACAGGGAAAGTGCCCAGAGACCCTGAGAGACAAACGAAGAGAAAGAGAAACTGAACATGCTCATAGTACTGTCTCTAGAGAAGAGATAAAAAGCATTTAACCCCACACAGAGAGAAAAACTCTCACTCCATATGTAACTGCTAGAAAGTCCAAATCCCGAATCCCAGTGGCACAAAGGAAAAAACAGCCCCCGCCCCTGTGCGATTTAAGCAGGGAGTCAGCAGTGGCAGAGGCAGTGGCTTGCGCTTTGGCTGCAGCTACAGGAGCACGCACATCATTTCCGGCAGCGCCCTGTGCCTCAGGCAGCAGCAGCAGCACGAATACCGGCCAGCGCCAAGAGAAACTGCTCCCTTCCCCTATGCAATCGCAATCCTGGCTAGGAGTTGGCAGCAGAGTCTGTTGGGAGCACACACTTCCCCTCCTCCAGCGCACCTTGCCTCCGGCAGCAGCACAAATCCAGCTGGCACCAAGAGAAACTGCTCCCTCCCCCTACGTGATCCCAGCTGGGGGTTGGGAGTTGGCAGTAGGGAGTTGGCAGTGGCGTCTGTGGGGGCACGCACTTCACCTCCGGCAATAGTAGTGCAAATCCCTGCAAGCGCCAAGAGAAACTGCTCCTCTCCCCTACAACAACCCAGATAAGAAGCCAGCTGCTAAAGCAAGTACATCTCATCTGTGGTAGCATAAAAGTGCATGGACTAGGATGTTGAAATGAGGCGGGGCTGGAAAACATAGCTTGGCTCAGCTGCAGCACAAGGAGATTGGACTCATTAGAGTGGCCTGCAGTGCTTAGTTCCAGTGGAGCTTGTGGCACTGACATTCATCCTCTGCCATTCATCCTCCGCAACTACCAAGGCAGTGCCTCCGAGAGCTGCCCCCGAGAATACGAGAATACGTACACCAAACCATGCCTATCTGTGAGGGGGAGCTGCTGCTTTTTTTTTTTTTACTTATTTTTTTATTATTATTACCATTTTTACTTCAAAATTTTTTTTTAATTTTTACTCCTTATTTTCCTGATTCCTTTCTCCCACTTTTTTTTCCCTCTTGCCATCCAGATATATTCTTCCTTATCTCATCGTCATCTCTCCCCTCAACTGATTATACACTTTTAGACTGTCCACTGTCCTTTGTTGTCTCTGCCCCTCCTTTATTTTTTTCTTCTCTTCTTTTCTTCTCTTTTCTCTCCCTTTTTCTTTCTTCCTTTCCCCCTTTTAATATGTTTGTTTATTTGATTTGTCTGTGCATTTGTGTGCTTCTGGTCCCTGTGTGTTGGTCTGTCTGTTTTCCTTTCAGGGCTACCCCAAAAAAACAAGCCAAAGTGCACATGACGGCAAGTCCCAAATATTGCTGAGTAGGGAAATACAATAATCAAAGGTACAAGAAGAGAAACTGAGAGACACCATTAAAAGAACATTTCCTGAAATGACAGGCTCTGGACAGTCAATAAGCCTCCTTTAATAGAGCAATACTAACAGGTGCACAGTGCACAATGAGCTTTTTAAAGCTGACAAGAGGCAGAAAACTAGCCAAAATGACAAAACAAAAGAACTCTCCCTTGAATAATCTCCAGGAAGAAGTCACAGCCACAGAAATGCTAAAAACAGATCGAAACATTACTGAACAAGAATTTTTAAAACTTGTCATAAAATTAATCACCGGGGTGGAAAAAAGCAACTGAGACAATGACTAGGGACTTTGAAAATAGGTGTGATGAGTTAAAAAAGGCTATAAGTGAGGTGAATAATAAAATGGAGGTGGTCACCTCAAGGATTGAAGAGGCAGAGAGAAGAATAGGTGAATTAGAAGACATAGTTATAGCAAAAGAGGAAGCCGGAAAAAAAAAAAGAGAGAAATTGATCCAGGAGCAGGAAAGGAGAATTCGAGACCTCAGTGATACAATCAAATGGAACAACATCCATATCATAGGAATTCCTGAAGAGGAAGAAAGAGAAAGGTCCTGAAGGGATACTAGACCAAATTATAACTGAGAATTTCCCAAAGCTGGCGAAAGAAATAGACATTCAAATTCAAGAGGCACAAAGAACCCCCTTAAGATATAATTTGAACTGACCTCTGGCATGACATATCATAGTGAAACTGGCAAAAT
>NC_043705.1:83055518-83062353 GCF_006229205.1 Suricata suricatta
ATAGAAGGAAAGATAAAAGTGTTCCCAAATAAACAAAAATTGAGAGAATTCATGACCACCAAACCAGCCCTACAGGAAATCCTAAGTGGGACTCTATGAAGGAAATGTTGCAAATACAAGGTGCCACAGACACCACTTAAACATGAACTCTATGGAGAACACAATGAATCTAAACCCACATTTTTAAATAGTAACACTGAATGCAAATGGACTGAATGCTCCAACCAAACGACACAGGGTAGCAGAATGGATCAAAACCCAAAATCCATCTATTTTCTGTCTACAATAGACTCATTTTAGACCTGAAGATACCTTCATGTTGAAAGTAAAGGGATGGAGAAATATCTATCATGCGATTGGAAGCCAGAAGAAAGCTGGAGTAGCCATACTTATATCAGACAAACTGGACATTAAAATAAAAGCAGCAACAAGAGATGAAGAAGGACATTATATAATAATTACATGGTCTCTCCATCAGCAAGAGCTAACAATTATAAACATCTATGCACCAAATTTGGGAGCCCCCAAATACATTAAACAACTAATCCCACACAGAAACAATCTTATTGATAAGAATGTGCTAATTGCAAGGACTTTAATACTCCACTGACAGCAATGGATAGATCAACCAGACAGAAAATCACTAAAGAAACAAAGGACCTGAATGACACAATGGAACAGATGGAATTGATAGATATATTTAAAACTCTGGATCCTGAAGCTAGGGAATTCACCTTCTTCTTGAGCGCACATGGCACATTCTCCAAGATAGATCACATACTGGGGCATAAAGCAGACCTCCCGATATATAAACGAATAAAAATCATACCATGCACACTTTCAGATGACAATGCTATGAAACTTGATATTAATTATAGGAAAAAGTCTGGAAAACCTCCAAAATGTGGAGGTTAAAAACCACCCTATCAAAGAATGATTGGGCTATTCAGGCGATTAAAGAAAAAATTAAAAAAAAATATATGGAAACAAATGAAAATGAAAATACAACAATCCAAATTCTCTGGGACGCAGCAAAGGCAGTCCTAAGAGGAAAGTATATTGCAATCCAGGTCTATTTCAACAAACTAGAAAAAGTGCAAACTCAAAATCTAACAGTGCACCTACTAGAACTAGAAGGGGAGCAGTAAGAGCACCCCAAACTCAGCAGAAGAAAAAGAATAATAAAGATCAGGGTAGAAGTAAACAATATAGAATCCAAAAAAACAGCCAAGCAGATCAATGAAACCAAGAGTTGGTTCTTTGAAAAAATAAAATCGATAAACCTCTAGCCATGCTCCTTAGAAAGAAAAGAGAGAGTACCCAGATAGACAAAATCATGAATGAAGAAGGATCTATTACAACCAATCCCTTAGAAATACAAGCAATCATCAGAGATTACTATAAAAAATTGTATGCCAACAAACTGGACAACCTAGAAGAAATGGACAAATTCCTAAATACACATGTACTACCAAAATTCAAACGGGAAGAGACAGAAAGCATGAATAGACCAATAACCAGTGAAGAAATTGAACCCGTTATCAAAAATCTCCCAATGAATAAGAGCCCAGGGCCAGATGGCTTCCCAGGGGAATTCTACCAGACATTAAAAGCAGAACTAACACCCATTCTTCTCAAACTGTTCCAAAAAATAGAAATAGAAGGATAACTCCCATACCCATTCTACAAAGCCAGCATCACCTTGATACTCAAACCAGACAGGGACCCAGGCAAAAAAGAGAACTACAGACCAATATCCTTAATGAATACAGATGCAAAAATACTCAAGATATTGGCAAATCAAATTCAACAGCATATAAAAAAATATACATCATGATCAAGTAGGATTCATTCCTGGGTTACAGGGCTTGTTCAATATTCACAAATCCATCAATGTGATACATTACATTAACAAAAGAAAAGATAAACATATGATCCTGTCGATAGATGCAGAAAAAGCATTTGACAAAATATAGCATGCTTTCTTAATAAAAACCCTTGAGAAAGTCGGAATAGAAGGAACTTACCTAAACGTTATAAAAGCAGTCTATGAAAAGCCCATAGCTAATATCATCCTCAATAGGGAAAAACTGAGAGCTTTCCCCCTGAGATCAGGAACACAACAGGGGTGTCCATCCTCACCACTGTTGTTTAACATAGTGCTGGAAGTCCTAGCGTCAGCAATCAGACAACAAAAGGAAATAAAAGGCATCAGAATTGGCAAAGAAGAAGTCAAACTTTCACTTTTTGCAGATGACATGATACTCTACATGGAAAACCCAATCGAGTCCACCAGAAGCCTTCTAGAACTGATCAATGAATTCAATAATGTTGTAAGGTACAAAACCAATGTACAGAAAGCAGTTGCATTCCTATACACGAATAATGAAGCAGCAGAAAGAGAAATCAAGAAACTGATCCCATTCCTGATTGCACGAAAAACCATCAAATACCTAGGAGTAAACCTAACCAAGGATGTAAAAGACCTATATGATGAAAACTATAGAAAATTTATGAAAGAGATTGAAGAAGACATCAAGAAGTGGAAAAACATTCCATGCTCATGGATCGGAAGAATAAACATTGTGAAAATGTCGTTTTACCCAAAGCAATCTGCACATTCAATGCAATCCCCATTAAAATTGCATTAGCATTCTTCTCAAAGCTAGAACAAGCTATCGTCAAATTCGCATGGAACCACAAAAGATCCTGAATAGCCAAAGTATAATTGGAGAAGAAAATCCAAACGGGAGGCATCACAATCCCAGACTTTAGCCTCTGCTACAAAGCTGTCATCATCAAGACAGTATGGTATTGGCACAAAAACAGACACATAGACCAATGGAATAGAATAGAGAACCCAGGACTGGGCCCACAAATGAATGGCCAAATAATTTTTGACAAAGCAGGAAAGAGTATCCGATGGAAAAAAGACAGCCTCTTTAGCAGGTGGTGCTGGGACAACTGGACAGCAACATGCAGAGGAATGAAACTAGACTACTTTCTTACACCATACACAAAAATAAACTCAAAATGGCTGAACAACCTGAATGTGAGACAGGAAACCATCAAAATCCTTGAGGAGAAAGTAGGAAACAACCTCCTTGACCTCAACCACAGCAATTTCCTACTTGACACATCCCCAAAGGCAAGGGAAATGAAAGCAAAACTGAACCCTTGGGACTTCATCAAGATAAAAAGCTTCTGCACTGCAAAGGAAACAATCAGGAAAACTAATAGGCAAACGATAGAATGGGAAAAGATAGTTGTAAATGACATATCAGATAAAGGACAAGTATCCAAAATCTACAAGGAACTCACCAAACTCCACATCCAAAAAACAAATAACCCAGTGAAGAAATGGGCAGAAGACATAAATAGACACTTCTCCAAAGAGGACATCCAGATGGCCTACAGACACATGAAATGATGCTCAACATCACTCATCATCAGGGAAATACAAATCAAAACCACATTGAGATACCACCTCACACCAGCCAGAGTGGCTAAAATCAAGAGACTATAGATGCTGGTGAGGGTGTGGAGAAACGGGCACCCTCCTACACTGTTGGTGGCAATGTAAACTGGTATAGCCTCTCTGGAAAACAGTATGGAGGTTCCTCAAAAAACTATCAATAGAACTCCCCTATTACCCAGCAATAGCACTGCTAGGGATTTACCCAAGGGGTACAGGAGTGCTGATGCATAGGGGCACATGTACCCCAATGTTCATAGTGGCAGTGTCAACAATAGCCAAATCATGGAAAGAGCCTAAATGCCCATCACCCGCTGAATGGATCAAGAAGATGTGATATATATATATATATACAATGGAGTATTACATGACAATGAGAAAGAATGAAATCTAGCCATTTGTAGCAAAGTGGACGGACCTCGAGGGTGTCATGCTAAGCGAAATAAGTCAGGTGGAGAAGGACAGATACCATATGTTTGCACTCATAAGTCTAACAGGAGAACAGGAGAAACCTAATGGAGGACCAGGGGGAGGGGGAGAGGGAAAGAGAGTTGGGGAGAGAGAGGGATGCCAAACCTGAGAGACTATTGAATTCTGAAAATGAACTGAGGATTGGGGGGGAGGGGGAGGGGGGAAAGAGGTGGTGGTAATGGAGGAGGGCACTTGTGGGGAAGAGCACTGGGTGTTATATGGAAACCAATTTGATAATAAACTATTAAAAAGAAAAAGCATAGGGTAAACCAAGTAAGAACCACACCAGGGGAAATGTCAGGCTGCCATTGATGGTGCTTCTCTAAAGACCCCTTGTCACTGATCCACATGCTGAATCATGAGTAATGACTGAATTCCTTCTCTAGGTTGCACATTCCTAACTCTCTAATACATGTTTTCCAGGCTTCCCTTAACTTCTACTCACTTCTGGAGATCAGCCAAGCCTAGTGTTTCTAAAAGTCAAGGCAGGTCTCATGCACCACCTCCATCATCTGAGGGAAAGCATATTTCCTTCCATTTTACCCAAGCTAACGTAAGTTAGAGTAAAGAAAGATGAGAAAACGTAGGCAAAAATCTTCTGAGAGCTGTGCTTTATTGCCCACTGGAAATAGTGCTTGTTAAGCAACATCTCTTTTTATTTTCTTCTGACTCCAGTGGGAATCATACAAACAAAAAAATTATATCCCAGACATCTTAATACTTGGTCCATGATCATATTACTAGTAACTGGTGGAGCTAGGATTTGAACCCATGTGGACTTCAGAGCCCATGACCTTAATTACTTAATACTGTTTCCATGGCTGCAAATATTGAAGAGAATGTAGTAATAAAAACCTCAAAGCAGCAAATATCTTTTTTTTTTTTGAGAGAAAGAGAGACAGAGACAGCGAGAAGAGAACCCAAGCAAGGGAGAGGCAGAGAAAGAGGGAGAGAGAATCTTAAGCAGCCTCCACCCAGTGCAGAGCCGAAGCAAGGCTCCATCTCACGACAGTGAGATCATGGTCTGACCGAAATCAAGAGTCAGGAGCTTCACTGAGCCACCCAGATGCCCCTTAAAGTAGCAAATACCTCGACTCTGTACCAATCCAAGTCAATCTGCTGACAGATCCAGGGAAAAAGTTAGAAACTTGTGTGCTATTTTACGTGGAACATCCACCTTTCCTTTCAAACAAATGCCTTTCGAACAAATGCCAAACGGCTTGAACATAGTAAGTGCTTAACAATCTTAGCTGGGAGAATTTACTCAACAATTTCAAGAACTTATACAAAATACCCTAAAAGCTAAATATGTTCATGGCTGTTTCCAGGAGCTAGTATAGCAGCTTGATTTATAATCAACAATTTGTTCCTTGACAGGAAAAAAATCTTACCAAACAACAGATTTCATATGCATACTCACTTCAAGTTAATAACATCAGGAATTTTAAGGACTATGAAAGAGAATAGTGTTTTTTAATAGAGTGTTTGGTTTTAATATATCATTTCTGTTCTAGTTGTAATTTGAGAAACATTAAAAATTAAAACAAAAATTGTTTTAATTGATTAGTACCTATATTTTACAGAATCAAGTTTTTATTTATAATCTATTATCAGTAAGGAAAAAACTTATGACAACACACATACAACATTTAAAATTTATTTTTCAGCAGAGATATTCAAGATATTTGTATTTCAAATGTTATATATACTCCAAATAACTAAACCCACTTGTATTTATTCTTTAAAAGGAAAAAAGGTCAATTTCTAACATTAGTGTGTACTTTGAAAGTATTGACTTTTGCCTCTTACAGTTATTTCATTCCATTAGAAAATTATAGCTTAGAGGTCATTAGAAACATAGTAGAATATTATATGTGCATGATGGCAATTTATTATGAGTTTTATCAATTTTATTCCCTGTAGATTTCTACTTCCTTTCATGCAGACTGCCAGACATGCCATACTACAAAAAAGTAATGGGAGCCAAGATGGCGGAGAGGAAGGGAGCTCTGTAAACTCTGTCCTACCCATTTATCGAACCGAGAAGGATATTACTCTCATCTGTGAGAGCAGAAGGAGAAAATACGGACTCCAGAAAAAATAGAACCTCAAGGATACCTGAGTGAGTGAGGGCGAATGGGGGAGATCTGAAAACAGGCCAGGCCGGGACAGGCAGGGGAGACAAGATCCCCAGCCCAACGTGGGGGAAGCGCTCGAAGCCCGAGAGACAAAGGGAAGAGACACGGGAGCGCACTTCCTGGCAAGAAGCGGCCAGAATGCGGCTGTGCCAGGGGAGCGGGCTTCCCAGCAAGAGGCAGCCTGAGCGCCGCTGTGCCAGGGGTGCGGACTTCCCAGCGAGAAGCAGTCGGGGCTGCGGCTGCCCCAGGGGCAAGCAATTCAAACTTGGTTTTGGGAACGGGACCACGGACTGCATTTCCACGGCGCACCTCGCCCCCTGCACAGACTGCGCGAATCCCGGGTGCCCACAGGAAAAAATAGGGCCTACACCTACGCGACCCACGATAAGGAGTCGGTGGCGGGTGGAGGCCTGGGTGGAGGCCTGGGCGTGCGCTTAGACGGCAGGAGCTCCCAGCTTATTTCCAGCAGCGCACAGCGCCTTGAGCAACAGCTATCCTAAACCAAGAGAGACTCAGTTTTTTGTTTGTTTGTTTTTTCCTTTCCCCCATTGCAATCACTATCCTGGCTGGGGGTGGGGACTCTGCACTTGAGTCTGTGAAGGTGCGCACTTCACCTCCTGCTGCTCATTTCGCCTCAGGCAGGGGCAGAGCCTCTGAGAACAGCCTCCAAGACCTACCACATCAAACCAGGCCCATCCACCAGGGGGAGCTGCTGCTATTTTATTTTTTTTAATACAAAAAAATTTTTTTT